>NW_022205218.1:0-7500 GCF_008831285.2 Nymphaea colorata
CACTTGCAATCGACAGATAATTAAATTTGGAACAAGCTAAAGTCAATAGATCACCCGGTGATGCTGCATTCCCAATGTTCTAAGCGAATATTGGGTTACAGCCGCCTGTGGCGGAGAAACAGGGATGCTCGCCGCCGATTCCCGCCAGATTCAGACCGTCGCCTCCAGAAACGCCATCTACAGTCCGATCGACGTCAAATTTGGTGGAGATGATCTCAGGGATGTTGGGAATCTAATGGCACCGGAATCGTGAAGATCCAACGGTTGGATCGCCGGAAATGTCGCCGGAAACAGGAACTGGTCGGCGGAATGCGTGACAGAACCTACTCCGACTTCTCAAGCTCGTAACTCACTCAATACTGAACGGATTGACGCGATTCCACTTCCTATAGAAAGCTTGGTTCGGTGGGAAGCGAACAGTATCAAAATCCCCAAAAGTTATGGCCGATTGACCCTTCGATTTAAGCTCGGATTGAGACTGGCTGTGGTAGGCCTGTTTCAACCGAATGCTCAAAAAGAGGCTCGATCATCCTCCAAACGACCCCCAAACCCATTCTCCTTCGCTTCGATCCTTCTTCAGATCATCCTCACGGATTCCAGAAGGATCCCACGGCATACAAACGAATTGGGGAGGCGATTTACAGTCACTACAAGAGGAAATGACGCTGGAAAACACACTTAGCTGTATTTCTGCTGAACGGACGATCAAATGCATCTCAGATCTTCACACCGCCGTGTAGGCATTGCGCGAAGGCTGGAGAATGCCTTCCGGATGGTGGATGACGCCTCTCGACACCCCTGTGGCTGAGGAGTCCGCACGGCATTCACCTTTGCTTCTGCTCGGGTAGACGATGAAGAAGACAACCCGCCGGCTGCTTGCTTCGTTTCACCTCCTAGTAGAGAAAACCAGCGGAGGGTGTGGGATAATGTCGGGTTGCCAATCCGCCATTGATGAATCTGAGGAGGCTGGAGAAGAACCTCAGATGTTTCACACAGAAATGGGGAGAAGAAGAAGATGGAGGCGCAAGAAACGCGCGGGTGAAGAGAAACCTGTTTCTATTAGAAACTTTGTCCAAAAATCATTAACAACTTAGGGTTAACTTCACAAAGACACTATTTAAAGTGTAGCATGACTCGGTTCGGTCTATGTCTCGAACCGGGTCGGTACAAAACTGAAACATAACTAAAAATGAAACCGGTTCCTACTAAAAACGCTGGATTTGGATCGGGTCCTAAGACGGGATCCTGTCAAAACCGCTCCGACTGACCCGTAATGCTGTAATCACTCCGTCTCGGCCTGAATGGTCGGCTTGGGGCTGAAAACTCCTCCAACTCAGTCTCGGTCCACTGGGCATGTGTGGCTAGGTCGGTCAGCTGGGCCCGGACAACTCCAGCTCACTGCATCGGCTAGCCTCCCTAAGAAAAATGCTGTCCTCGCTGGAATGACCTCCGTGCGTGATACCCTCGGAACAAGGATCGGCCACCGCCGAGTGCTGCTGCTGCTAGTGGTGATGGTGGTGCCCGCTCGTTAGCCTCTCTAAGGTTTCCGCTGTGCACTCTGATAGCGTCCTCGCTCGCTACAACCTCACAATGCTCCAGGTGACCTCCAGCGTCGACGCTCTCCTGCGCGCGGCACCCGTCTGCGTCCTCGATGCCCGGTAGTCGGCGATGTCCCTCGGCTGTGCGCTCGGCCGTGCCCCGGAGTTGTGCTGCGCCTGTGGCCGGCAGTGGCATGCCTCCGACGATTACCTGGTGTGACGTTAGGCCTTGTGTGGCGTTATTAGCGCTACAAGCTGCACCATTCACAGTTAGTAAAGCCTCTCTGCCCCTTACACTCAGTGGCCAAGTCTCACCCTTACCAAGTCTCTCATGCCCATCTGGCGACAAAGGGTTCGCGCAGACAAGCTTAGCGCTATCGGCCTGTGGTAGTTGATGGGATTCGGCAGCATCAAGGCTAGTCCCGGCCTAGTCCTAGGGAGTTCCGT
This sequence comes from Nymphaea colorata, assembly GCF_008831285.2. Lineage (NCBI taxonomy): Eukaryota > Viridiplantae > Streptophyta > Magnoliopsida > Nymphaeales > Nymphaeaceae > Nymphaea > Nymphaea colorata. The sequence goes on from NW_022205218.1 coordinate 1,986, forward strand.
ATCAGATCCACCACGCTGAGACTGAGCTTGTCCCCAAGCTCTAGTAGTTGGGAATCCTGGACAATCCTGTCATATAGCTCCCATGATGTACCTGAATCTGGGCCGTCCCACTCAACTAAAACCTCATGTCTCTGACGCCCCTCTCTCTGCAGGTGCCGGTGACGAAGTATCCTATACGGTCTAGGCCGAAAATCTGGCAAAGGTTCAATAAGTTCTGGCAACTGACCAAAATGCGGCTTGAGTCTAGTTACATGGAAGACCGGATGGACTAATGCGGTGGGTGGTAGTGCTAACCTGTAGGCTCCTTTGCCAACTCTTTGCAAGACCCGGAATGGCCCATAATAACGGGGTAAAGTTTGGAATAAGGCTGTCCAAGCAACGATTTTTGTCGCATAGGTAGCCTCTTCAACCATGCCATGTCCCCAACCTTGAACTCTCGATCTTTGCGGCCTTTATCATATGTTTGTTTCATTCGATTCTGGGCTCTTACGATATGCTGCCTCAAAACTGTCAAGATCTCATCCCGATTACGGAGTGTGCAGTCCACCTCATCATCTTGAGCTGTCCCTACTTCATAGTTTGGAATGAGTGGAGGAGGACACCCATACAGTGCCTCGTAGGGAGTGATACTAGTCCCGGAATGGAGACTAGTGTTGTAGGACCATTCTGCCCAAGCAAGATACCGAACCCAAGTGTTCGGTCGTTCCCCCGCGAAACAACGCAGATAGGTCTCTAGTGTCCTGTTCACCACCTCGCTTTGCCCATCGGTTTGCGGGTGGTGGGCTGTACTGAAATGCAATGAAGTCCCAGCCATGCGCATATACTCGCGCCAAAACGCACTAAGGAATATCGAATCCCTATCACAAACGATAGTGCTCGGCATTCCATGAAGTTTGCCGACATAGTCTTGGTATATCCCGGCAACCAACGGCCCATTGTAGTGTCTTGGAAGAGGGGCAAAATGCCCATATTTCGTCAATCTGTCCACCACTACAAACACCGCTTCCTTTCCTTCCGAACGTGGCATTGCATCAATAAAATCCATTGATACATCAGCCCAAGGTTTTGTAGGTATTGGCAATGGGTGCATCAGCCCGGGTGGCTTGGTTGCTTCATACTTTTCCCTTTGGCAAATCTGACAACTCCTCACAAACTCTTTGACTTCTCCTTTTAGACCTTCCCACCAAAATTGGGTTTTGATCCTTGCAAGCGTTTTGGCCACGCCTTCGTGACCTGCGGTGGTTGAACAATGAAAGTGTGATAGGAGCTCCTTTTTGAGGGAGGAACCGCGTGGTACCACAGCTTTGCCCTTTCGGTAAAGCACGTTCCCCTTCATGCCATGGTTTGGGATTGATCCCGGATTCTGCTGAACCGATGCTCTAAGTAGTCTCAAACCTTCATCAGCCTCTTGCTCAATGACCAATCGCTGCCACAAATCGGTTTCCAGAACGGACAAGGTTAGAAATTGCTCTCCAAGTCTCGATAACGAATCAGCCGCCGAGTTTTCGGTTCCTTTCTTGTATTCGATTGTAAAATCGTAACCCAATAGCTTGGCGAGCCATCTTTGTTGAGTAGGCGTTGAGACCCTTTGTTTGAGCATATACCTTAAACTACTATGATCCGTTCTCACAATGAATTTGCGCCCGATGAGGTAGGGCCTCCATTTCTCCACGGCCAACACGATGGCAAATAACTCCTTTTCATATGTGGATAATGGCTTTGCCCTATGGGTGAGAGCCTTGGACATGTAGGCTATTGGGTGGCCCTTTTGGCTGAGGACAGCCCCAACACCAACGTCGCTTGCGTCCGTCTCCACCACGAAATCAAGTGAAAAATCTGGCAAGGTTAGCACGGGCGCGGCTAACATTGCTGCCTTAAGCTTTACGAATGCTTCCCTTGAGTGATCCGTCCAGGTGAACTCCCCTTTCTTCAACATTTTCGTCAAAGGGGAGGCTATAGATCCATAGCCTTGAATAAACCTTCGATAGTAACCAGTAAGACCTAGAAATCCTCTCATTCCTCTCGGGTCTTTTGGCAAAGGCCATTGCTCCATGGCATGGAGCTTTTCTGGATCAGCTCTAACACCTTCCTTGGACACTATGTGTCCCAAATAGCCGATTGATTCTTGACCGAAACTGCACTTAGAAGCTTTTGCAAAGAGTTCATTCTGCCTCAAAATTTGTAGTGTCTTCCTTAAGTGGACAATGTGGTGCTCTAATGATCGACTGTAAACCAGAATGTCATCGAAGAAAACTAGAATGAAATCCCTCAGATGTGGTCTGAAATATCATTCATACATCGTTGGAATGTAGCCGGGGCGTTGGTTAATCCGAAGGGCATGACCAAGAACTCATAATGCCCATCGTGAGTTCTAAATGCAGTCTTGGGTACGTCATGCTTATCCATGCGTATCTGATGGTAACCAGCCCTTAAGTCAAGCTTGGAGAAAATGGAAGCGCCCGCCAATTCATCAAGGAGTTCGTCAATGACGGGTATAGGGTGGCGGTCCTTAATCGTGACTTCGTTAAGTGCCCGGTAATCAACACAAAATCTCCAAGTTTCATCCTTCTTTTTGACTAACAAAACAGGAGAGGAGAAGGGACTGCTACTCGGGCGAATGATTCCCCCTTCAATCATTTCTTTTACCAATCTCTCTATCTCCGTTTTCTGTGTAAACCCATAACGATAAGGCCTAACATTTACCGGTTCTGCCCCGTTTGATAGGACGATCCTGTGATCGTATGATCTTGGAGGAGGTAACCCTTTAGGTTCAGAAAAGACATCTTCAAAACCATCCAATACTTGCTGAACTTCCTTGGGAATGACTTCGGTCTCTGTCCCTTTTGGAGGTACATCAGTGGCTAACGATATCAGCCAGAGGGCTGGCTGTTGAGCTACGAGAGCCTTGATGGCTGCCTTCGGTTCCAAGTTGGGCTGGATTCCTTCGAGTGTCACTTGATCTCCTCCTTCCCTCTCAAATCTCATCTTCATTTTGGAGAAATCCCAGTAGATTCCCCAAGTGTCTCTAACCAATCAACACCAAGAACAAGGTCCATCCCTTTTATCGGAAGAACTAAGACATCTATCTTGTATGGGATCCCTTGCACGGTTATATCCATGTTTCGGCAAATGTGGACGCAAGGTAGCCTTGTTCCATCTCCTACCAAGACCGTGAGTGGTGCTTGATCTTCCAATGTGCATCCGCTATCCTTGGCCGTTTCTAAACTCATAAAATTATGAGTTGCTCCCGAATCTAGCAAGATTGTGACTCTGTGCCCTTGAATGGTTCCAAGAACACGCATTGCTTTAGGACGGTTTGGGTCCCTCATGGAGTGAAGAACCCCATCCACCTTCTCAATTTCCGTTGGGCACTCTTGTTCTACTGGTTGCTCTTCCTCAACTGGGATTGAAACCTCAACTTCGTCCTCATCCTCTACAACCACCATTAGCTGAAACCTCTTACATTTGTGTCCCTTGAACCACTTTTCCTCACATGACACACATAGCCCGGCTTTGAACCTTTCATCCCTCTCCTTAGCGGTGATGTAACGAACCGGAACATTGTCCCTAACGGCTGGACGTGTATCCCTCTTTGGAAACCCTTGTGGCTGTGGTTTAGGAGTAGGCCTGTTGAAATTCCCTTTGTTTTGGTTGAATCCTCCGGTCTTAGAGAATTTCTCATACGCTGCCCGTTTGAGGAGCTTTTCCTCCATAACTCGTGCCCTTGCAAAGCAACTGTCTAAGTCTACATGTTCCTCGGATAGCATCTCAATTCTAATATCCTCTCTCAATCCCGACATGAATGCACCTATGAGTGCGGGTTCGGGCCAATCTCCAACCATACATGACATGTCCTCAAATCGACCTTGAAACTCCTCCACGGTAGTGATTTGTTTCATGTTGATGAGCTCCACATGATAGTTAGTATATGACGAGACTCCAAAGCGAGCGAGTAATGCATTTGAAAATGTTTCCCATACCATGACCGGGTTTTTCCTCTTGTACGACCGATACCACCTCATAGCTGCCCCTTCAAAGTAGATCATGGCCGTTGTAATTTTTTTGTCTTCCCTAACTTCTTGGCACTCAAAGTATTGCTCCGCTTTAATCACCCAATCTTGGGCGTTTTTGCCATCAAACTTAGGAAAGTCAACCCGAATGTTGGATCTGGGTTCTATGTTCCTTTGGCCCCTCTTTTTCTCACTTCTTTGTCCGATTCTCTCACTATCTTCATCTGAAATTTCTTCAAAATCATTGTCTACCAGTGGTTTGGAACAAGTTGCCATGTTAACTCCCATGGTCTTTTTATTTCCCATGTGAGCTTCATTGGTTTTGGGTGGAACTTGATTATCTTTTCCAATTTTAATCCCTCCAAAACTCGATGCGGCATGCTCTTTGGGAGCTTGATATGATGTGTGAGGCTCTTCATAAGGTCCTTTTCCCTTATCTTCTCGGTTGTGCCCATGATTAACGGATCTTTCCATACGGTCCATTCTTTGATTTAGCCCTTCTATACTTTCTGACAATTGGTCCATTTTATTCATTCGGCCGGTTAAGAAACCCAATTGGTGACTTATTTGCGTGAAGTTATCAGTCATACGAATCATAGCTTCCTCAAAGCGAGACAACCTCTCTTCCACACGTGATGGCTGGTCTTGCCGACTCATTCTTACTCTCATTTCCTCAAGTTCGGTTTCTATCCGTGAGAACTTTTCTCGGTTTGATTCATTCCTTCCGCTGCCCTCATGAACTGATTCGGTGGCTGCATCTTCGACGCCCAATTCCATTTCCTGTTGCTCAACTCTTGTGTTCTTCTTCTTTGCCATAGCTGCTCAATCAGCCCCAAGGTGCTCTGATACCAAACTGGTGGGAACCCGGCTAGGACTGCCTAAGCTCGCTGCCGAATGCCGAACTCCCTTCCCAAGATCTCTTGGGGCAGGCTCCGAATAGGCTAAGTATTAATAAGACTTTACACTCTTTCCCTGCCGGACAGCAACCCCGGCTTAATTTCCCAAGTTAGGACAGAATTACAAGAGTGTTTCCCGAACCCAAATGGCCAATCCTACTACAAGAATGCTAAGGGGCTCAAGGCTTAATACAACCGCGACGATACAACTTAAACGCTCACCTCACTCAACCACATTCACATCCAAGCATTCATCAAAAACATACATGCCTAAGCGCACAAACCACACCCTCAACCCCTAGGTGGCCAAGCCGCAAGGAGGTGTGTCGTCGGCTGAACGAGCCTCCGAGGACCTCACTATGCCGCGCGCCGTGTAGGCGGGTTTGTAAGCAAGAACACCCTCCCCGTGCTATAGTGGGACAGGGTACAAACCTCCTCGGAGCTAGTCCGAGCTATCCACCGAGGCTGGAAAACCAGAAACTAAGCCTCGGTACTCAGCAAATGCCTCCTCGCCCAAGCTGGACAGCAAGCTCCACGACCCCAACTCACCGGTCGCTTGATGGCTCACGGTTCACCTCAGCAACAAGGGAAGCACGGATTACTGTTACA
>NW_022205218.1:22500-31810 GCF_008831285.2 Nymphaea colorata
CTTGGGGGGTTTAAAGTCTTCAATTGCTTGCGGAGAATGTGCCCGACCAAAGGTGGATTTCCGAAAAATAAGATTTATGGTAGGCCAGGTGATTTTCGCGTTAGCCCGTATTACCCGAGAGCGATCGCCCAAAGCACCTGTGAGGTTCGTCGGAGGGGGGGGGGGGCTGGTGAAACATTTGCTCGGCTCGATGGACCTTGCTGTAGTCCCTCTTGTGCCCGGTCTTCCGCTGCTTGCGGAAAGTGCTCGGAACACTAGGGATACACAAGGCGGATTCGTACTTCAAAAATACTTATGGTAGACCAAGTGATTTTCGCGTTAGCCCCTTTCACCCGGGAGCCGTCGCCCAAATCACATGTATGGGAGATCATATGCATCAATCGGCTGCTGTAGTCCCTCCTGTGCCCGGTCTTCCGCTGCTCGCGGACAGCGTCGGGAACAGTAGGGATACTGGTGGGAACCCGGCTAGGACTGCCTAAGCTCGCTGCCGAATGCCGAACTCCCTTCCCAAGATCTCTTGGGGCAGGCTCCGAATAGGCTAAGTATTAAGAAGACTTTACACTCTTTCCCTGCCGGACAGCAACCCCGGCTTAATTTCCCAAGTTAGGACAGAATTACAAGAGTGTTTCCCGAACCCAAATAGCCAATCCTACTACAAGAATGCTAAGGGGCTCAAGGCTTAATACAACCGCGACGATACAACTTAAACGCTCACCTCACTCAACCACATTCACATCCAAGCATTCATCAAAAACATACATGCCTAAGCGCACAAACCACACCCTCAACCCCTAGGTGGCCAAGCCGCAAGGAGGTGTGTCGTCGGCTGAACGAGCCTCCGAGGACCTCACTATGCCGCGCGCCGTGTAGGCGGGTTTGTAAGCAAGAACACCCTCCCCGTGCTATAGTGGGACAGGGTACAAACCTCCTCGGAGCTAGTCCGAGCTATCCACCGAGGCTGGAAAACCAGAAACTAAGCCTCGGTACTCAGCAAATGCCTCCTCGCCCAAGCTGGACAGCAAGCTCCACGACCCCAACTCACCGGTCGCTTGATGGCTCACGGTTCACCTCAGCAACAAGGGAAGCACGGATTACTGTTACAGCAAAACAGTAATCGAACAACAGAGCCAAAGTATGAAATGCCTCACAAGATGCGATCTAAACCCCTCTTTGTATCTGTTAAGGGGGAAGCAGGCGTCGAACTGGTGTCGACGAGCACCCTTCAACTCCAAGGTTGCGGCTCACGGACTGTTGCAGTCTATGCTAACAGGTTGCAGCCCATCCTCGTTGCAGCAGGGGTATGCTCCGCCAAAACAAGTGCAAGCACGATCAAATCCAGGATATAATCAAAGGAAAACAAGGGATTCAAGGAGCTGAAATCACCAGAGATACTCGTTTCCCCAATATCGAAGAAAACGAGATCGGGGTAGCGTCGAGGCTTGGCCTCTGTTCTGGAAAACGAAGAAGACAGGTTCAGGCGCTGGCAGGAGTGGCCTCCAGTCTAAAATTCGTAGCAAATCACAGGAGTCTCCAAAAATCCCCAAACTTGGTCAGAAACAAGTAGACATCCTCAGGAGTGGACGCTCCAAGTTTGAGCCAAATCCGACGAGTTTAAGGCCAGGTCGTTGAGCTCTGAAAATCGCGCACGTTCTGTCCTTCGTTCAGAAATGTATCAGGCGCAGAACAGCTTCAGGACTGCTGGAGAGGTCTTCGATGGAAAAATCATAACAATTCATAGACACCTCCAAAAATCCTGAAATTTGGACTGTAGCAAGACCACTAGCCAAGGAGTAGACGCTCCAAATTTGAGCTGAATCTGAGCTGTCTAGACCCCAGTCGTTGATCCCTCAAAGTCGCTGTAGTTCTGTCGCCTGTTTCAGGAAGAGCCGTCGTGCAGAAGAACAGCCACAGGTCTTCAAATCGCCACTCCGCCTCAATGCGATCAAATCAAGAGATGAAACCACTTGCAATCGACAGATAATTAAATTTGGAACAAGCTAAAGTCAATAGATCACCCGGTGATGCTGCATTCCCAATGTTCTAAGCGAATATTGGGTTACAGCCGCCTGTGGCGGAGAAACAGGGATGCTCGCCGCCGATTCCCGCCAGATTCAGACCGTCGCCTCCAGAAACGCCATCTACAGTCCGATCGACGTCAAATTTGGTGGAGATGATCTCAGGGATGTTGGGAATCTAATGGCACCGGAATCGTGAAGATCCAACGGTTGGATCGCCGGAATGTCGCCGGAAACAGGAACTGGTCGGCGGAATTGCGTGACAGAACCTACTCCGACTTCTCAAGCTCGTAACTCACTCAATACTGAACGGATTGACGCGATTCCACTTCCTATAGAAAGCTTGGTTCGGTGGGAAGCGAACAGTATCAAAATCCCCAAAAGTTATGGCCGATTGACCCTTCGATTTAAGCTCGGATTGAGACTGGCTGTGGTAGGCCTGTTTCAACCGAATGCTCAAAAAGAGGCTCGATCATCCTCCAAACGACCCCCAAACCCATTCTCCTTCGCTTCGATCCTTCTTCAGATCATCCTCACGGATTCCAGAAGGATCCCACGGCATACAAACGAATTGGGGAGGCGATTTACAGTCACTACAAGAGGAAATGACGCTGGAAAAACACACTTAGCTGTATTTCTGCTGAACGGACGATCAAATGCATCTCAGATCTTCACACCGCCGTGTAGGCATTGCGCGAAGGCTGGAGAATGCCTTCCGGATGGTGGATGACGCCTCTCGACACCCCTGTGGCTGAGGAGTCCGCACGGCATTCACCTTTGCTTCTGCTCGGGTAGACGATGAAGAAGACAACCCGCCGGCTGCTTGCTTCGTTTCACCTCCTAGTAGAGAAAACCAGCGGAGGGTGTGGGATAATGTCGGGTTGCCAATCCGCCATTGATGAATCTGAGGAGGCTGGAGAAGAACCTCAGATGTTTCACACAGAAATGGGGAGGAAGAAGAAGATGGAGGCGCAAGAAACGCGCGGGTGAAGAGAAACCTGTTTCTATTAGAAACTTTGTCCAAAAATCATTAACAACTTAGGGTTAACTTCACAAAGACACTATTTAAAGTGTAGCATGACTCGGTTCGGTCTATGTCTCGAACCGGGTCGGTACAAAACTGAAACATAACTAAAAATGAAACCGGTTCCTACTAAAAACGCTGGATTTGGATCGGGTCCTAAGACGGGATCCTGTCAAAACCGCTCCGACTGACCCGTAATGCTGTAATCACTCCGTCTCGGCCTGAAATGGTCGGCTTGGGGCTGAAAACTCCTCCAACTCAGTCTCGGTCCACTGGGCATGTGTGGCTAGGTCGGTCAGCTGGGCCCGGACAACTCCAGCTCACTGCATCGGCTAGCCTCCCTAAGAAAAATGCTGTCCTCGCTGGAATGACCTCCGTGCGTGATACCCTCGGAACAAGGATCGGCCACCCGCCCGAGTGCTGCTGCTGCTAGTGGTGATGGTGGTGCCCGCTCGTTAGCCTCTCTAAGGTTTCCGCTGTGCACTCTGATAGCGTCCTCGCTCGCTACAACCTCACAATGCTCCAGGTGACCCCAGCGTCGACGCTCTCCTGCGCGCGGCACCCGTCTGCGTCCTCGATGCCCGGTAGTCGGCGATGTCCCTCGGCTGTGCGCTCGGCCGTGCCCCGGAGTTGTGCTGCGCCTGTGGCCGGCAGTGGCATGCCTCCGACGATTACCTGGTGTGACGTTAGGCCTTGTGTGGCGTTATTAGCGCTACAAGCTGCACCATTCACAGTTAGTAAAGCCTCTCTGCCCCTTACACTCAGTGGCCAAGTCTCACCCTTACCAAGTCTCTCATGCCCATCTGGCGACAAAGGGTTCGCGCAGACAAGCTTAGCGCTATCGGCCTGTGGTAGTTGATGGGATTCGGCAGCAATCAAGGCTAGTCCCGGCCTAGTCCTAGGGAGTTCCGTATCAGATCCACCACGCTGAGACTGAGCTTGTCCCCAAGCTCTAGTAGTTGGGAAATCCTGGACAATCCTGTCATATAGCTCCCATGATGTACCAGAATCTGGGCCGTCCCACTCAACTAAAACCTCATGTCTCTGACGCCCCTCTCTCTGCAGGTGCCGGTGACGAAGTATCCTATACGGTCTAGGCCGAAAATCTGGCAAAGGTTCAATAAGTTCTGGCAACTGACCAAAATGCGGCTTGAGCTAGTTACATGGAAGACCGGATGGACTAATGCGGTGGGGGTAGTGCTAACCTGTAGGCTCCTTTGCCAACTCTTTGCAAGACCCGGAATGGCCCATAATAACGGGGTAAAAGTTTGGAATAAGGCTGTCCAAGCAACGATTTTTGTCGCATAGGTAGCCTCTTCAACCATGCCATGTCCCCAACCTTGAACTCTCGATCTTTGCGGCCTTTATCATATGTTTGTTTCATTCGATTCTGGGCTCTTACGATATGCTGCCTCAAAACTGTCAAGATCTCATCCCGATTACGGAGTGTGCAGTCCACCTCATCATCTTGAGCTGTCCCTACTTCATAGTTTGGAATGAGTGGAGGAGGACACCCATACAGTGCCTCGTAGGGAGTGATACTAGTCCCGGAATGGAGACTAGTGTTGTAGGACCATTCTGCCCAAGCAAGATACCGAACCCAAGTGTTCGGTCGTTCCCCCGCGAAACAACGCAGATAGGTCTCTAGTGTCCTGTTCACCACCTCGCTTTGCCCATCGGTTTGCGGGTGGTGGGCTGTACTGAAATGCAATGAAGTCCCAGCCATGCGCATATACTCGCGCCAAAACGCACTAAGGAATATCGAATCCCTATCACAAACGATAGTGCTCGGCATTCCATGAAGTTTGCCGACATAGTCTTGGTATATCCCGGCAACCAACGGCCCATTGTAGTGTCTTGGAAGAGGGGCAAAATGCCCATATTTCGTCAATCTGTCCACCACTACAAACACCGCTTCCTTTCCTTCCGAACGTGGCATTGCATCAATAAAATCCATTGATACATCAGCCCAAGGTTTTGTAGGTATTGGCAATGGGTGCATCAGCCCGGGTGGCTTGGTTGCTTCATACTTTTCCCTTTGGCAAATCTGACAACTCCTCACAAACTCTTTGACTTCTCCTTTTAGACCTTCCCACCAAAATTGGGTTTTGATCCTTGCAAGCGTTTTGGCCACGCCTTCGTGACCTGCGGTGGTTGAACAATGAAAGTGTGATAGGAGCTCCTTTTTGAGGGAGGAACCGCGTGGTACCACAGCTTTGCCCTTTCGGTAAAGCACGTTCCCCTTCATGCCATGGTTTGGGATTGATCCCGGATTCTGCTGAACCGATGCTCTAAGTAGTCTCAAACCTTCATCAGCCTCTTGCTCAATGACCAATCGCTGCCACAAATCGGTTTCCAGAACGGACAAGGTTAGAAATTGCTCTCCAAGTCTCGATAACGAATCAGCCGCCGAGTTTTCGGTTCCTTTCTTGTATTCGATTGTAAAATCGTAACCCAATAGCTTGGCGAGCCATCTTTGTTGAGTAGGCGTTGAGACCCTTTGTTTGAGCATATACCTTAAACTACTATGATCCGTTCTCACAATGAATTTGCGCCCGATGAGGTAGGGCCTCCATTTCTCCACGGCCAACACGATGGCAAATAACTCCTTTTCATATGTGGATAATGGCTTTGCCCTATGGGTGAGAGCCTTGGACATGTAGGCTATTGGGTGGCCCTTTTGGCTGAGGACAGCCCCAACACCAACGTCGCTTGCGTCCGTCTCCACCACGAAATCAAGTGAAAAATCTGGCAAGGTTAGCACGGGCGCGGCTAACATTGCTGCCTTAAGCTTTACGAATGCTTCCCTTGAGTGATCCGTCCAGGTGAACTCCCCTTTCTTCAACATTTTCGTCAAAGGGGAGGCTATAGATCCATAGCCTTGAATAAACCTTCGATAGTAACCAGTAAGACCTAGAAATCCTCTCATTCCTCTCGGGTCTTTTGGCAAAGGCCATTGCTCCATGGCATGGAGCTTTTCTGGATCAGCTCTAACACCTTCCTTGGACACTATGTGTCCCAAATAGCCGATTGATTCTTGACCGAAACTGCACTTAGAAGCTTTTGCAAAGAGTTCATTCTGCCTCAAAATTTGTAGTGTCTTCCTTAAGTGGACAATGTGGTGCTCTAATGATCGACTGTAAACCAGAATGTCATCGAAGAAAACTAGAATGAAATCCCTCAGATGTGGTCTGAAAATATCATTCATACATCGTTGGAATGTAGCCGGGGCGTTGGTTAATCCGAAGGGCATGACCAAGAACTCATAATGCCCATCGTGAGTTCTAAATGCAGTCTTGGGTACGTCATGCTTATCCATGCGTATCTGATGGTAACCAGCCCTTAAGTCAAGCTTGGAGAAAATGGAAGCGCCCGCCAATTCATCAAGGAGTTCGTCAATGACGGGTATAGGGTGGCGGTCCTTAATCGTGACTTCGTTAAGTGCCCGATAATCAACACAAAATCTCCAAGTTTCATCCTTCTTTTTGACTAACAAAACAGGAGAGGAGAAGGGACTGCTACTCGGGCGAATGATTCCCCCTTCAATCATTTCTTTTACCAATCTCTCTATCTCCGTTTTCTGTGTAAACCCATAACGATAAGGCCTAACATTTACCGGTTCTGCCCCGTTTGATAGGACGATCCTGTGATCGTATGATCTTGGAGGAGGTAACCCTTTAGGTTCAGAAAAGACATCTTCAAAACCATCCAATACTTGCTGAACTTCCTTGGGAATGACTTCGGTCTCTGTCCCTTTTGGAGGTACATCAGTGGCTAACGATATCAGCCAGAGGGCTGGCTGTTGAGCTACGAGAGCCTTGATGGCTGCCTTCGGTTCCAAGTTGGGCTGGATTCCTTCGAGTGTCACTTGATCTCCTCCTTCCCTCTCAAATCTCATCTTCATTTTGGAGAAATCCCAGTAGATTCCCCCAAGTGTCTCTAACCAATCAACACCAAGAACAAGGTCCATCCCTTTTATCGGAAGAACTAAGACATCTATCTTGTATGGGATCCCTTGCACGGTTATATCCATGTTTCGGCAAATGTGGACGCAAGGTAGCCTTGTTCCATCTCCTACCAAGACCGTGAGTGGTGCTTGATCTTCCAATGTGCATCCGCTATCCTTGGCCGTTTCTAAACTCATAAAATTATGAGTTGCTCCCGAATCTAGCAAGATTGTGACTCTGTGCCCTTGAATGGTTCCAAGAACACGCATTGCTTTAGGACGGTTTGGGTCCCTCATGGAGTGAAGAACCCCATCCACCTTCTCAATTTCCGTTGGGCACTCTTGTTCTACTGGTTGCTCTTCCTCAACTGGGATTGAAACCTCAACTTCGTCCTCATCCTCTACAACCACCATTAGCTGAAACCTTTTACACTTGTGTCCCTTGAACCACTTTTCCTCACATGACACGCATAGCCCGGCTTTGAACCTTTCATCCCTCTCCTTAGCGGTGATGTAACGAACCAGAACATTGTCCCTAACGGCTGGACGTGTATCCCTCTTTGGAAACCCTTGTGGCTGTGGTTTAGGAGTAGGCCTGTTGAAATTCCCTTTGTTTTGGTTGAATCCTCCGGTCTTAGAGAATTTCTCATACGCTGCCCGTTTGAGGAGTTTTTCCTCCATAACTCGTGCCCTTGCAAAGCAACTGTCTAAATCTACATGTTCCTCGGATAGCATCTCAATTCTAATATCCTCTCTCAATCCCGACATGAATGCACCTATGAGTGCGGGTTCGGGCCAATCTCCAACCATACATGACATGTCCTCAAATCGACCTTGAAACTCCTCCACGGTAGTGATTTGTTTCATGTTGATGAGCTCCACATGATAGTTAGTATATGACGAGACTCCAAAGCGAGCGAGTAATGCATTTGAAAACGTTTCCCATACCATGACCGGGTTTTTCCTCTTGTACGACCGATACCACCTCATAGCTGCCCCTTCAAAGTAGATCATGGCCGTTGTAATTTTTTTGTCTTCCCTAACTTCTTGGCACTCAAAGTATTGCTCCGCTTTAATCACCCAATCTTGGGCGTTTTTGCCATCAAACTTAGGAAAGTCAACCCGAATGTTGGATCTGGGTTCTATGTTCCTTTGGCCCCTCTTTTTCTCACTTCTTTGTCCGATTCTCTCACTATCTTCATCTGAAATTTCTTCAAAATCATTGTCTACCAGTGGTTTGGAACAAGTTGCCATGTTAACTCCCATGGTCTTTTTATTTCCCATGTGAGCTTCATTGGTTTTGGGTGGAACTTGATTATCTTTTCCAATTTTAATCCCTCCAAAACTCGATGCGGCATGCTCTTTGGGAGCTTGATATGATGTGTGAGGCTCTTCATAAGGTCCTTTTCCCTTATCTTCTCGGTTGTGCCCATGATTAACGGATCTTTCCATACGGTCCATTCTTTGATTTAGCCCTTCTATACTTTCTGACAATTGGTCCATTTTATTCATTCGGCCGGTTAAGAAACCCAATTGGTGACTTATTTGCGTGAAGTTATCAGTCATACGAATCATAGCTTCCTCAAAGCGAGACAACCTCTCTTCCACACGTGATGGCTGGTCTTGCCGACTCATTCTTACTCTCATTTCCTCAAGTTCGGTTTCTATCCGTGAGAACTTTTCTCGGTTTGATTCATTCCTTCCGCTGCCCTCATGAACTGATTCGGTGGCTGCATCTTCGACGCCCAATTCCATTTCCTGTTGCTCAACTCTTGAGTTCTTCTTCTTTGCCATAGCTGCTCAATCAGCCCCAAGGTGCTCTGATACCAAACTGGTGGGAACCCGGCTAGGACTGCCTAAGCTCGCTGCCGAATGCCGAACTCCCTTCCCAAGATCTCTTGGGGCAGGCTCCGAATAGGCTAAGTATTAAGAAGACTTTACACTCTTTCCCTGCCGGACAGCAACCCCGGCTTAATTTCCCAAGTTAGGACAGAATTACAAGAGTGTTTCCCGAACCCAAATAGCCAATCCTACTACAAGAATGCTAAGGGGCTCAAGGCTTAATACAACCGCGACGATACAACTTAAACGCTCACCTCACTCAACCACATTCACATCCAAGCATTCATCAAAAACATACATGCCTAAGCGCACAAACCACCCTCAACCCCTAGGTGGCCAAGCCGCAAGGAGGTGTGTCGTCGGCTGAACGAGCCTCCGAGACCTCACTATGCCGCGCGCCGTGTAGGCGGGTTGTAAGCAAGAACACCTCCCCGTGCTATAGTGGACAGGGTACAAACCTCCTCGGAGCTAGTCGAGCTATCC
>NW_022205219.1:0-20000 GCF_008831285.2 Nymphaea colorata
AAAGGGATGACAATTCCAAGTCTTAAATGAAATGAGGCAGACTGGATTGAATCCTCGGTGTATGTATCCAATAGATGAGATAGTACGGTGGGAGAACTTATGAACCTTTCTACCGTACTATCTATTGTATGAAGATATGGAATATGGAATTGATAGAGATCAATTTAAATCAATCTACATACATACATGTGGATGCAAATCCATAAATTCATTATCACATATTATATATAATATATATATAGATTCAAATAGCACTCCCATTCCATCTCTTCGCTCCACCCATCCATTCGTTTTTATTTTGATGAATCCGAAAGAATCTAACGTTAATAACTGAATTGTACTAATTCATAGGTTTCTCTTTCATTAATCTTCATTAAGTTAATAACTTTCATAATGATAATCAGTAATCAGGATAGATTTTGTTTGATTAAATTAAGTAGTAGAACTAATTAATTTAACTATTGCGAAAGAGTGGAGGAGTAGTATGTGCATATACAAAAGAAAGGCAAGTAATTTTTTTTAGAATTAAATTCCGAAGAAAAGAAAGAATTGTGAATTGGATGATCTGTACTAGACGATCCAAGGAGTTCTATGGTAAGTTATTCGTATCTGGAAAAGGGGTAGTAGACCTTTTTTCATGCTTGAACCCTGATGGTGAGGCGATAAAGCATAAATCAAATGCCAGGAGTCTAAGGTAAGTATATGTGGATCACCGGGCGCTCTTCTTTTCTTATGCGTAGCCTCTCGTCGCCTACAGTATAAAGTTGTATCTACTCTACATAATAGCAGAACGACTCCCCCTTTGAACAGTAAAGAGGGAAAGAAATCAAATAGGGATTGTTGCTCCTCATTGTAATATCCATAATGATGTTAATGTTATGCCATAATGATGTTAATGTTATGGTAAGAAAGAACGGGTTCATCAAAATGAAATGGAATATTTTGGAGGAATCAATTTGATTAGAAAAAATCAATTTTCTATCATTATCAGGGGAGTTGCTTTGATTTTCAAAATACGAACGCGGGAATAATTGAGATAGCGGATCCAAAGGTTAAATGAAAATGAAAGGTAATTAATTACTAAATTTCTGTGGAATTTTGAGATGGAAGATATGTTTATTTAAACATAAAACGATCTAATTATGAAATTAAACAATTGATACAAGCTGATTACTCAACTCAATTACACTCAATTAGTAGTACCCTTAGAGTCCACTTCTTCCCCATACTACGAGTGAAAGGGAAAACGTAAAAACTACCATTAAAGCAGCCCAAGCGAGACTTACTATATCCATGTGAATCATGCCCCCTATCTCGATGAATATGAAGGAATTGTTACATTATTGATCCCTAAAATAATAATAGGGGAATTGGGGTGCAGAGTCAAAAAAAAGAGATTATGACTTAAAGCTATTGACAAACCGATCCAATGGATCCGCTTGTATTGTAACAAGTCTCTATTTCCTATATAGGATTGATTTGTGGTGAGGAAGAATTAAGCACAAGCGCAACAGATACACGTTACCCATTAGAAGTATCAAGGGGATGTTACTAGGGGAATGGAACATGTCGTAATAGTAAGATCTATTCTTTGTTTTGTTGCGTTTCATAGGGAAAATATATCTACATATATACCATCAAGATGGATAACTGTCTCTCCCTAAGCTAAACCTTACTATCTCTGTTTCTGTGAAACAATCGGTAGACACCCTATTACATTGCTACATTGCGGGGGTTACCACAGAAAAATTAAAAATTCTTTTTTACTTTCTTCTATAGGGGCCAGTTAACCATTCACTATTGAATGACTGGCTGAGCACTGAAATCCTATCGCGAGTACGGCCTGTATACAAAGTATCTTCAGCCCTCTCCACAACCCCTAGGATTTCCCCCGTGGCGAATCTAAGCGAGATCTAATTCACGACTGAATCAGGAGACCCTACAGTGGGCATTGGTAGGGTATGGTAATTCGGAAAGATTGATAGTTATAGTCTTTCCTATAAGTTGGATCCTCGGAGCAAAGATTTACAGCCCTTCTTTCATAGAACCTGCGTATTTTGAAGCGGATTCTGAAGATAAATAAAATAAAGTATCAACGGTCCTTTTCGTCCACCGGGCAAGAATCAGGCCAGTTATATCAGCGAAGCAGGATTCCGAGCCATTTGTTGTGTTGATCAGGCGACACCCGGATTTGAACTGGGGAGAAAGGATTTGCAGTCCCCCGCCTTACCACTCGGCCATGCCGCCAAAAAAGAAATAATAAATGGGCGTAAATACTCTTTTTGGAGAGGGTTACTGAATCATTGGTTTTTATTGGATTTGCATCTTCCAATTCTGTTTTCCTTATCCTATCCATCTTTTTACCCAACTTACTCTTCCTCTAGTTGAGATCATTTTCTTAGATTTTCTTAGATCTATTGTATAGTATCTCAACATAAGACCTAAAAACTTCCCTTTTATTGATTGCATTGAAATAAAAAGAAAATAAAGAATAAATTTCCAGTCACAGTCATTTAATACTTAATTGGAACCATTAACTATTTCACGAATGTGAATGTGAATTTACGAAAGGTTCTTTTGATCTCCAAATGCTTTACTTTAATGTAATAAGAAGAAAATCAATCCAATTCAATTCCAATTAATTATAATAACAACTATGTGTTTATGTAAACCCCAAACAGTAAGATAGCTTACACACCCTTATAGTCAATCATGATCCATTTGGAATAGAAATTCATGATATAGCACGAACGAAATATATATCCAAGTGTAACTGCAATAAAGTATGGGCTAGCGAGATTAGCTAGCTTCGCATTACTTCATCGATACAACTCCTCTTACGTACGTACTGCAATTGTATTCTACTAACAACTCAAATGAAATGGTCGAAATAGATCCCTCCTTTGTGTGAATTATCTTTTGAACAACGGAATCAACGAGCTAAGTGCTAAAATAAAAGCCACCCGGATTTTTCTAATGTTCTGATTATTCTGTCTCTCTATCATTTATATAACATAGATATAGTAGATATAGAACAGATCAAATCCCGAATCAATCCATTTTTCTGGTACCTAACCAGATCTGATCATAATATCATAACATAATTGATAGATAAAAGGTAGAAGATATACAAAGAAATTGGATCAAATAGACCATTTGATATTCTCTAATAAGTAATAAGACTCCATAGGTATGGTATCCATAGGTATGGTATCCATAGGTATGGTATCAGTGGCAGAATCCAACTTGTTTCCATGAATGTTTTATCGAGTCATTTAGATTTGCATCTGTTGCTCGAATTTTAGTACAAAATTCTCCTTCTCCCTCCGCCCATACATTCCATTTACATATAACATATATATGTATGTGTTTGGGGTTGAATAAAATTTCATGTGATTCAGTAAACGGAATATACATTCCATCATTGCTAGATCGATCTGTATCCGTACGGTTCGGTAAAGAGTGAGCCAATAATGGGATTTTTTCGAAAAACGGGAAACTAAAGATGCTCCGGGATGGTGGAGATGAGGGAATGTTTACAATACCTGGATTTAGTCAGATCCAATTTGAGGGATTTTGTAGGTTCATTGATCAGGGCTTGATGGAAGAACTTCATCAATTTCCAAAAATTGAAGATACAGATCAAGAAATTGAATTTCAATTATTTGGGGAATCTTATCAATTGGTGGAACCTTTGATAAAAGAAAGAGATGCTGTGTATGAATCAATTACATATTCCTCTGAGTTATATGTACCGGCGGGGTTAATTTGGAGAACCGGTAGAAATATGCAAGAACAAACCGTATTGCTTGGAAACATTCCTCTAATGAATTCCTTGGGAACCTCTATAGTAAATGGAATTTACAGAATTGTCATCAATCAAATATTGCAAAGTCCCGGTATTTATTACAGTACAGGATTGGATCATAACGGAATTTCTGTCTATACTGGCACCATAATATCAGATTGGGGAGGAAGATCAGAATTAGAGATTGATAGAAAAGAAAGGATATGGGCCCGTGTAAGCAGGAAACAAAAATTTCTATTCTAGTTCTATCATCAGCTATGGGTTCAAGTCTAAGAGAAATTCTAGACAATGTTTGCTACCCTGAAATTTTCTTGTCTTTCCCAAACGAGAAGGAGAAAAAAAAGATTGGTTCAAAGGAGAATGCCATTTTAGAGTTTTATCAAAAATTTGCTTGTGTAGGCGGTGATCCGGTGTTTTCTGAGTCCTTATGTAAAGAATTACAAAAGAAATTTTTTCAACAAAGATGTGAATTAGGAAGGATTGGCCGACGAAATATGAACCAGAGACTGAATCTTGATATACCCCAGAACAATACGTTTTTGTTACCACGAGATGTATTGGCTGCTGCCGATCATTTGATCGGAATGAAATTTGGAATGGGTACACTCGACGATATGAATCACTTGAAAAATAAACGTATTCGTTCTGTAGCGGATCTGTTACAGGATCAATTCGGATTGGCTTTGGTTCGCTTGGAAAATGTGGTTCGGGGAACTATATGTGGAGCAATTCGGCATAAATTAATACCGACTCCTCGTAATTTGGTAACTTCAACTCCATTAACAACAACTTATGAATCATTTTCGGCCTACACCCTTTATCTCAAGTCTTGGATCGAACTAATCCATTGACACAAATAGTTCATGGGCGAAAATCGAGTTATTTGGGTCCTGGGGGATTGACAGGACGAACTGCTAGTTTTCGTATACGAGATATCCATCCTAGTCACTATGGGCGTATTTGCCCAATTGATACGTCCGAGGGAATCAATGTTGGACTTATTGGGTCCTTAGCTATTCATGCAAGGGTTGGTGATTGGGGGTCTATAGAGACCCCATTTTATGAAATATCTGAGAGATCAAAAGAAGAACAGATGGTTTATTTATCCCCGAGTAGAGATGAATACTATATGGTGGCGGCGGGAAATTCTTTGGCGTTGACTCGGGGTATTCAGGAAGAAGAAGTTGGTCCAGCTCGATACCGTCAAGAATTCTTGACTATTGCATGGGAACAGATTCATCTTCGAAATATTTATCCCTTCCAATATTTTTCTATTGGAGCTTCTCTCATTCCTTTTATCGAGCATAATGATGCGAATCGGGCTTTAATGAGTTCTAATATGCAGCGTCAAGCAGTTCCGCTTTCTCAGTCCGAAAAGTGTATTGTTGGAACCGGCTTGGAACGCCAAGCGGCTCTCGATTCAGGGGGTTCGGCTATAGCCGAACGCGAGGGAAAGATCATTTATACCGATGCTGAAAGATCGTTTTATCAGGTAATGGGGACACTATAAGCATTCCGTTGGTTATGTATCAGCGTTCCAACAAGAATACTTGGATGCATCAAAAACCTCAGGTTCATCGGGGTAAATGCCTGAAAAAGGGGCAAATTTTGGCGGATGGTGCGGCTACGGTTGGTGGCGAACTCGCTTTGGGGAAAAATGTATCAGTAGCTTATATGCCATGGGAGGGTTACAATTCTGAAGATGCCGTACTCATTAGTGAACGTCTAGTCTATGACGATATTTATACTTCTTTTCATATCCGGAAATATGAAATTCAGACTCATGTGACAAGCCAAGGACCTGAAAGAATCACTAATGAAATACCTCATTTAGAGCCTTATTTACTCCGCAATTTAGACAGAAATGGAATTGTGATGCTGGGATCTTGGGTAGAAACTGGTGATGTTTTAGTAGGTAAATTAACGCCTCAGACAGCGAAAGAATCATCCTATGCTCCAGAAGATAGATTATTACGAGCCATACTTGGCATTCAGGTATCCACTGCAAAAGAAACTTGTCTAAAGTTGCCTATAGGCGGAAGAGGTCGAGTTATTGATGTCAGGTGGGGCCAGAAAAAGGGGGGTTCCATTTATAATCCAGAAATGATTCGTGTATATATCTCACAGAAACGTAAAATCAAAGTGGGCGATAAAGTAGCTGGAAGACATGGGAATAAAGGTATCATTTCAAAAATTTTGCCTAGACAGGATATGCCTTATTTGCAAGATGGAACACCTGTTGATATGGTATTCAATCCATTAGGAGTACCTTCGCGAATGAATGTGGGACAGATGTTTGAATGCTCGCTCGGGTTAGCGGGAGACCTGCTGGGCAGACATTATAGAATAACACCCTTTGATGAGAGATACGAGCAAGAGGCTTCGAGAAAACTAGTGTTTTCTGAATTATATGAAGCCAGTAAGCAAACAGCAAATCCATGGGTATTTGAACCCGAGTATCCTGGAAAGAGCAGAATATTTGATGGAAGAACAGGAGATCCTTTTGAACAACCTGTTATAATAGGAAAGTCCTATATGTTAAAATTAATTCATCAAGTTGATGATAAAATCCACGGACGTTCCAGTGGTCATTATGCACTTGTTACACAACAACCCCTTAGGGGAAGGCTAAGCAAGGTGGACAACGAGTAGGAGAAATGGAAGTTTGGGCTCTAGAGGGATTTGGTGTTGCTCATATTTTACAAGAGATGCTCACTTATAAATCCGATCATATTAGAGCTCGTCAGGAAGTACTTGGTACCACGATCGTTGGGGGAACAATACCTAATCCTGAGGGTGCGCCAGAATCCTTTCGATTGCTCGTTCGCGAACTACGATCTTTATCTCTGGAACTGAATCATTTCCTTGTATCTGAGAAAAACTTCCAGATGAATAGGAAGGAAGTTTGATCGGAATGAATCATAATTTTTCTTCTATGATCGATCAGTATAAACATCAACAACTTCGAATTGGATTAGTTTCTCCTAAACAAATACGTGCTTGGGCCAACAAAATCCTACCGAATGGAGAGATAGTTGGAGAGGTGACAAAACCCTATACTTTCATTACAAAACCAATAAACCGGAAAAAGATGGGTTGTTTTGTGAAAGAATTTTTGGACCTATAAAAAGTGGAATTTGTGCTTGTGGAAATTATCGAGTGATCGGGGGTGAAAAAGAAGAACCGAAATTTGCGAACAATGCGGAGTCGAATCTGTTGATTCTCGGATCCGAAGATATCAAATGGGATACATCAAACTAGCATGCCCGGTGACTCATGTGTGGTATTTGAAACGTCTTCCTAGTTATATCGCGAATCTTTCAGATAAACCTCTTAAGGAATTAGAAGGCCTGGTATACTGCGATGTGTGATTTGATCGAAATTACGATTTTACAGATTCAGAATGAAAAACTGTCATCCTATTTAATCCGATTGGGATGCCTCTAGCTCTGACATGTCTATTGGTAAGAATAACATGAAGCTCAGAATTTTGGGTGTGGGTGTATTCAATACCTCCAAATGAAAGAGGAATTAATCCATGGTCGACTCCCTAAGAGAGTAATAGGGAATTGCTAGTTGTACCTCGTTAAACTTTTTTCATGTTCTTTCGTGGATCTAGCCATTAGATTCCTTTTAGAATTCTAAATTTATAAAAAAAATTCTGTTAAGCAATTAGAAATGAAATATGATGGCACGGTTACAGGAGTCTATCCATCGCATATATGCTTCAAGGAAGAACATGGCATAATCGTCGAGGTAAAGTAGGGACCTAAAGGATCGAACGGAACGATATATAGACAAGTAAATCCTTTGTGAGTTTCAATGTATTCCTTAAGGGGATTCATCATTCGAAGGGAAGTAGACTACTCAATAATTTCACATTTATGTTGTAATTGAATGACTAATTGAGGAAGTAAAGGGAAGAATGAAATCAAATCAATGAGGGTTGGTCCTCACTGGGAACTTGAGTAAGGAGTAGATCCTTGTGGGGTTTTCTAGAGCAAAATTTGGAAGTTCCCCTTATTTGGTATAACTACTTAAGCCGGATGAGAGGAAACCTTCACGTCCGATTTTTAGGGGGGGGGGAAGATCCTATAGGAACCTATCCCAATTTTTCTTTTGCTAGGCCCATAGCTAAAAAACCTACTTTCTTACGATTACGAGGTTCATTCGAATATGAAATCCAATCCCGGAAATACAGTATCCCACTTTTTTTTACTACCCAAGGCTTCGATACATTTAGAAATCGAGAAATATCTACCGGAGCTACTGCTATCAGAGAACAATTAGCCGATCTGGATTTGCGAATTATTATAGATCGTTCATTGGTGGAATGGAAGGAATTGGGAGAAGAAGGATCAACCGGGAATGACTGGGAAGATAGAAAAATTGGGAGGAGAAAAGATTTTTGGTTAGACGCATGGAATTGGCTAAGCATTTTCTTCGAACAAATGTAGAACCAGAATGGATGGTTTTGTCCCTATTACCAGTTCTTCCTCCCGAGTTGAGGCCAATCATTCAGATTGATGGGGGTAAATCAATGAGTTCAGATATTAATGAACTTTATAGAAGAGTTATCTATCGGAACAATACTCTTACCGATCTATTAACAACAAGTAGATCTACGCCGGGGGAATTAGTAATGTGTCAGGAAAAATTGGTACAAGAAGCTGTAGATACACTTCTTGATAATGGGATCCGCGGACAACCAATGAGGGACGGTCACAATAAAGTTTACAAGTCGTTTTCAGATGTAATTGAAGGCAAAGAGGGAAGATTTCGCGAGACTCTACTTGGTAAACGGGTCGATTATTCGGGTCGTTCCGTCATTGTGGTAGGCCCTTCGCTTTCACTGCATCAATGTGGATTACCTCGAGAAATAGCAATAGAGCTTTTTCAGACATTTGTAATTCGTGGTCTAATCAGACAACATCTTGCTTCCAACATAGGACTTGCTAAAAGTAAAATTCGGGAAAAAGAACCCATTGTATGGGAAATACTTCAAGAAGTTATGCAGGGGCATCCTGTATTGCTAAATAGAGCACCCACTTTGCATAGATTAGGCATACAGGCGTTCCAACCTATTTTAGTGGAGGGACGAGCTATTTGTTTACATCCATTGGTTTGTAAGGGATTCAATGCGGACTTCGATGGAGATCAAATGGCTGTTCATGTACCTTTATCTTTGGAAGCTCAAGCAGAAGCTCGTTTACTTATGTTTTCTCATACGAATCTCTTGTCTCCAGCCATTGGGGATCCCATTTCCGTACCCACTCAAGATATGCTTATGGGGCTCTATGTATTAACGATGGGGAATCGTAGAGGTATTTGTGCAAATAGGTATAATCCATGTAACCCCAGAAACTACCAAAATGAAAGAATTGATCATAGTAATTATGAGTATAGGAAAGGGAAAGAACCCTATTTTTGTAGTTCCTACGATGCACTTGGGGCTTATCGGCAGAAAGGGATCGATTTATATAGTACTTTATGGCTACGGTGGCGACTAGATCAACGTGTCATTGCCTCAATAAATAGAGAAGTTCCCATCGAAGTTCAATATGAATCTTTGGGCACTTATCATGAGATTTATGATCACTATCGAGTAGTAAGAAGTGTAAAAAAAGGAATGCTTTGTATATACATTCGAACTACTGTTGGCCATATTTCCTTTTATCGAGAAATAGAAGAAGCCGTACAGGGGTTTTGTCGGTCCTATTCATATGGTACCTGATATGTGATATCTCTCGGAATCTAGTTCGGTCTGGTTCAACTAGTATCATAATTCCTGAATTTGTAAGTGAATCAAGATCGAGGAAAGGAAGTCTTAGTATCACTGACTCAAACCCATTGTCGAATCCTACTCATCAGAATATGGAGGTACTTATGGCAGAACGGGCCGATCTGGTCTTTCACAATAAAGTGATAGATGGAACTGCCATGAAACGGCTTATTAGCAGATTAATAGATCATTTCGGAATAGCCTATACATCACACATTCTGGATCAAGTAAAAACTCTGGGTTTTCAGCAAGCCACCGCTACATCCATTTCATTAGGAATTGATGATCTTTTAACAACACCTTCTAAGAGATGGTTAGTCCAAGATGCTGAACAACAAAGTTTGATTTTGGAAAAGCACCATCATTATGGGAATGTACATGCGGTAGAAAAATTACGTCAATCAATCGAGATATGGTATGCCACAAGTGAATATTTGAGACAAGAAATGAATCTTAATTTTAAGATGACTGATCCTTCAAATCCAGTTCATATAATGTCCTATTCTGGAGCTAGAGGAAATGCATCTCAGGTCCACCAATTAGTAGGTATGAGAGGATTAATGTCAGATCCCAAGGACAAATGATTGATTTACCCATTCAAAGCAATTTACGCGAAGGACTTTCTTTAACGGAATATACAATTTCCTGCTACGGAGCCCGCAAAGGAGTTGTGGATACTGCTGTACGAACGTCAGACGCTGGATACCTCACGCGTAGACTTGTTGAAGTAGTTCAACATATTGTTGTACGTAGAACGGATTGTGGAAGTACCCGAGGTATTTCCGTGAGTCTTCGAAAGGGGATGACGGAAAGAATTTTGATCCAAACGCTAATAGGTCGCGTATTAGCAAACGATGTATATCTAGGTCTACGATGCATTGCTACCAGAAATCAAGATATTGGGATTGGGCTTGTCAATCGATTCATGACCTCTCGGGCGCAGCCAATATATATTCGAACTCCCTTCACTTGCCGAAGTGCATCTTGGATCTGTCGATTATGCTATGGTCGGAGTCCCACTCATGGTGACCTGGTTGAATTGGGAGAAGCAGTAGGTATTATTGCGGGTCAATCCATTGGAGAACCAGGGACTCAACTAACATTAAGAACTTTTCATACCGGTGGAGTATTCACAGGTGGTACTGCGGAACATGTACGAGCTCCTTCTAATGGAAAAATCAAATTCAATGAGGATTTGGTTCATCCCACACGCACACGTCATGGACATCCTGCCTTTCTCTGCTATGTAGACCTATATGTGACTATTGAGAGTCAGGATATTATACATAGTGTGAATATTCCACCAAAAAGTTTTCTTTTGGTTCAAAATGATCAATATGTGGAATCAGAACAAGTGATTGCTGAGATTCGTGCTGGAACATCCACTTTCCATTTTAAAGAGAGGGTTCGAAAACATATTTATTCTGACTCAGAGGGAGAAATGCATTGGAGTACCGGTGTGTACCATGCACCTGAATATACACACGGTAATGTTCATTTCTTACCCAAAACAAGTCATTTATGGATCTTATCGGGGGGTCCGTGCAAATCCAGTCTAGTGCCTTTTTCACTCCACAAGGATCAAGATCAAATGAATGTTCAATCTCTTTCTGTCCAAGAGAGATCCATTTCTGACTTCTCGGTGAATAATAATCGAGTGAGACACAAATTGTTTGGCTCGGATCCCCTGGCGAGAAAAGGGCGAAGGATTTCTGATTATGCAGCAGGATCTGAGCGAGTCATATCCAAAGGTGATGGGGATTTCATATATCCCGCCATTCTCCAAGAGAATTCTTATTTATTGGCGAAGAGGCGAAGAAATAGATTCATCATACCATTCCAATATGATCCGGAACGGGAGAAGGAATTAACGCCTCATTCTAGTACTAGTATCACGGTTGAAATACCCGCAAATGGTATTTTACGTAGAAATAGTATTCTTGCTTATTTCGACGATCCACGATACAGAAGAAGCAGTTCGGGAATTACCAAATATGGCATCATAGAGGTCGATTCAATCGTCAAAAAAGAGGGTCTGATTGAGTATCGAAGACCAAAAGAATCTAGACCGAAATACCAAATGAAAGTAGATCGATTTTTTGTCATTCCCGAAGAAGTCCATATCTTGCCCGGGTCTTCATCCATAATGGTACGGAACAATAGTATCATTGGAGTAGATACACGAATTACGTTTAATACAAGAAGCCAAATAGGTGGATTGGTCCGAATAGAAAAAAAAAAAAAAAGATTGAACTGAAAATCTTTTCTGGAGGTATCCATTTTCCTGGAGAAACAGATAAGATATCCCGACACATTGGGATCTTGATACCACCAGGAGCAAGAAAAAAAATGGATAAGGGATCAAAGGGGAAAAATTGGGAAGGGAAAAATTGGGTCTATGTCCAACGGATCACACCTATCAAGAAAAAATATTTTGTTTCAGTACGACCCGTAGTGACATATGAAATAGCTGATGGGATAAATCTAGTAACGCTTTTCCCTGGGGATATGTTACAGGAAAGGATAATTTGCGACTCCAAGTTGTCAATTATATCCTTTATGGGGATGGCAAACCAATTCGAGGAATTTCCCATACAAGTATTCAATTGGTTCGTACTTGTTTAGTATTGAATTTGGACCAAGACAGAAAAGGTTCTATAGAAAAGGTTCAGGCTTCTTCTGCTGAAGTAAGGGCAAATGATCTGATTCGATATTTCATAAGAATTGAATTGGTGAAGTCTCCTATTTTGTATACCGGAAAGAGGAATGATAGACCAGGTTCAGTGATTCCTGATACTGGGTCATATTGCGCCAATACCAATCTTTTTTCTTCCAAGGTTAAAATTCAATCACTTAGTCAACATCAAGGAACCGTTCGTACATTTCTTAATAGAAATAAAGAAGGCCAATCTCTTATAGTTTTTTCATCATCTAATTGTTCTCGCATCAATGTTTCGAAATATCACAATGTGACCAAAGAATCAATTAAAGAAAAGAGGATACCCCGATTCCAATTCTTAATTTGTTGGGTCCCTTAGGTACTGTACCTAAAATTCATAATTTTTCCCCATCTTATCATTCAATAACTCATAATGAGATCTTGTTAAATAAATATTTAATACTGGATAATAATAATCCAAACAGACTTTCCAACTACTTAAGTATTATTTAGTGGACGAAAACGGGAGAATCTCTAATGCAAATCCATGCAGTGACATCATTTTTAATCTATTCGGTTCGTGCTTTCTCCCTCACGATTATTGTGAGGAGACATCCACAACCAGAATAATGAGCCTCGGACAGTTTATTTGTGAAAATGTATGTCTATCCAAACACGGAACACGCATAAAATCTGGTCAAGTTATAATGGTTTATCTTGACTCTTTCATAATAAGATCAGCTAAACCCTATTTGGCGACCCGAGGAGCAACCGTTCATGGTGATTATGGAGAAATCTTTTACGAAGGAGATACATTAGTTACATTTATATATGAAAAATCGAGATCTGGTGATATAACTCACGGCCTTCCAAAGGTTGAACAAGTGTTAGAAGTTCGTTCGATTGATTCAATATCGATGAACCTAGAAAAAAGGGTTGAAGGTTGGAACGAACATATAACAGGAATTCTTGGAATTCCTTGGGGATTCCTGATTGGTGCTGAACTCACCATAGCGCAAAGTCGTATTTCTTTGGTTAATAAGATCCAAAAGGTTTATCGATCCCAGGGGGTACAGATTCATAATAAGCATATAGAGATTATTGTACGACAAATAACATCAAAAGTGTTGGTTTCAGAAGATGGAATGTCTAATGTTTTTTCACCCGGGGAACTAATCGGATTGTTGCGAGCAGAACGAGCAGGTCGTGCTTTGGAAGAGGCTATTTGTTACCGAGCCGTCTTATTGGGAATAACGAGAGCATCTCTGAATACTCAAAGTTTCATATCAGAAGCTAGTTTTCAGGAAACCGCTCGAGTTTTAGCAAAAGCCGCTCTCCGGGGTCGTATTGATTGGTTGAAAGGTCTGAAAGAGAATGTTGTTCTGGGGGGATGATACCCGTTGGTACCGGATTCAAACGATTCGTTCACCGTTCAAGGGAATACAACAACATTCCTTTGGAAATACAAAAGAAGAATTTTTTCGGGGGGGAAATGAGAGATATTCTGTTCCACCACAGAGAATTATTTTGTTCTTGCATCCCAAAGCCAAAGAGTTTCCATAATACATCAGAACAACCATTCTATGCTATGGGATCTAATCCAATCGTTCATAAGAGCGGATTCATTATTAGCTAAGCTAATATAATGGTCATTTGTTAATAAAGAGAATATCGAAACCAAGGGTAAAGGAATTCATAATGAAGCTTGGACCGTGTATCAACGGTTAACCCGCGGTAGAAGGTTCCATTGGAACAATTATTTATTTCAGGGTACCTCGTCTCTTTTTTTTAGAGGAAGTGTGGGGATAAATGACAAGAAGATATTGGAACATCCATTTGGAAGAGATGATGGAAGCGGGGGTTCATTTTGGTCATGGTACTAGGAAATGGAATCCTAGAATGGCACCTTACATCTCTGCAAAGCGTAAAGGTATTCATATTACAAATCTTACGAGAACTGCTCGTTTTTATCAGAAGCCTGTGATTTAGTTTTTGACGCAGCAAGTAGAGGAAAACACTTCCTAATAGTTGGTACGAAAGATAAGGCAGCTGATTCGGTAGCATCAGCTGCAATAAGGGCTCGGTGTCATTATGTCAATAAAAAATGGCTCGGTGGTATGTCAACGAATTGGTCCACTACGGAAACGAGGCTTCAGAAGTTCAGGGACTTGAGAGTGAGAGCCGAGATGGGGCAACTCAGTCGTCTCCCGAAACGGGATGCAGCAATATTGAAGAGACAATTATCTCACTTTCAAACATATCTGGGCGGTATCAAATATATGACGGGGTTACCCGATATTGTAATCATCATTGATCAGCAAGAAGAATATACGGCCCTTCGAGAATGCGTCACTTTGGGTATTCCAACTATTTGTTTAATCGATACAAATTGTGATCCAGATCTCGCAGATATTCCGATTCCAGCCAACGATGACGCTATAGCTTCCATCCGATTGATTCTTAACAAATTAGTATCCGCAATTTGTCAGGGACGTTCTAGCTATATAAGAAGTCGTTGATTAATAATAAGATAAGTCAATTACTTCGCTTCGGGAAACCCAGAGATTCATTGAATCGGTTATTCTTACTATTCCTGAATGTGAAAAAGGAGATTTTCATTGCCGGGGATATATTACGTGATTAATTCATTAATTAATATCTGAAATATATGGTTAAGTTAAATTAGTATAAATGGTTGAATCAAAATAATTCCTTCTTAAGTTCCATTTCTGTCAGAGGGTAATATGAATGTTCTACCATGTTCCATCAACGCACTAAAGGGGTTATACGAGATATCCGGCGTGGAAGTAGGCCAACATTTCTATTGGCAAATAGGGGGTTTCCAAGTGCATGCCCAAGTACTTATAACTTCCTGGGTCGTAATTGCTATCTTATTAGGTTCAGCCGCTATAGCCGTTCGGAATCCACAAACTATCCCGACCGACGGTCAGAATTTTTTCGAATATGTTCTTGAATTCATTCGAGACGTGAGCAAAACTCAAATTGGAGAAGAAGAATATGGTCCTTGGGTTCCTTTTATTGGAACTCTGTTCCTATTTATTTTTGTTTCTAACTGGTCAGGTGCTCTTTTACCTTGGAGAATCATACAGTTACCTCATGGGGAGTTAGCTGCACCCACGAATGATATAAATACTACTGTTGCTTTAGCTTTACCCACGTCAGTGGCATATTTCTATGCAGGCCTTACTAAAAAGGGATTGGGTTATTTCGGTAAATATATTCAACCAACTCCAATACTTTTACCAATTAATGTCTTAGAAGATTTCACAAAACCTTTATCACTTAGTTTTCGACTTTTCGGGAATATATTGGCCGATGAATTAGTAGTTGTTGTTCTTGTTTCTTTAGTACCTTTAGTGATTCCTATACCTGTGATGTTCCTCGGATTATTCACAAGCGGTATTCAAGCTCTCATTTTTGCAACCTTAGCCGCGGCTTATATAGGTGAATCCATGGAAGGTCATCATTGAGTACAAATAAGAAATAAGAAAATAATGCTTTGTTTGAATTTCAAAGTTCAAACAGTCGCTTTTTCTTTTTTCATTTCAATCAATTCAAAATTAAGCCCATGAATCTTATTCCAATAAATAATTCATGGGTAGCTCAAGATACCCGCTTGAGGAAATGATTGATATATCAATCTATATTTATGATATGTATGATATAGAGTAGGAACAGATATATATGTACGATATTAATATTTATTATATTACGTATTACACTACGGAATTGTAAAAAAAAGGGGGAGATTCCCAATTTTTCCTAAGATCCCCCTTTTTTCCTATTCATGTCATACATCGCCTTTATTTGCCCAGTCAATTACGAAGATTCATAATTTGGATAATAAATAATTGTTATCCGTTTGGGACGCGCGACGAAACAACAAGAACTATGTTCTGCGGAACCGTTGCTATTTCATTCCATTCTATTCAACAATTGACCAAAATTGGAATTAAGAGGAGTTGGATCAATCAATCAAATCTTGATATGGGATGATTCGCTTTGATGAATCTCTTCGTTTGTATCCATGTGAGATAATGACAAAGACAAGAAAGAGTTCACGAATCAGATGAAAAATTCAGTAGGTTAGGTGGGCCGAGCTACATTACATATTATATGTGAACTCCGGTGTATGCTTAGAAGGATGATTCCAGGGTCCGATCCGATTCAATAGAAATAAGATGGCGATGGTTTACATTATGGAAGAAAACATGTATATGTGATAGTAGATATTCATATATATGGACTACCCATCTATATTATTTCATTCCCCATCAACTTTCTATTATATAGATATAGATTCCACTTTAATAGATATAGATTCCACTTTATTTATATGGATTACGATATATAAGCTCTTCCCTTTTTCGTCTGTGACTTTATTGTATATGTGGATTGAATATGAAGTTAAGCCTATGAATGCATATAGAGAAGATGAAGGAGGGAGGAATTGAAAGAGTGGGTTCGGAACAAAGAAATAGAAGAACTAATATGGATTTTCAAAGACTTGGATAGTGAATAAAACGAGATATTGAAGTAGTTCTGATGATTCAGTAATATCAAATATCATCACATCACTTCTTAACTCAAATTGGGTTCGGAGTTCTTAGTTTAGTTGTATGGATCTTAGTGATGGAATATGAAATAATAAGTAATGTAACTAATTAATATATAATATAATATATAACATTAATAATAACATTAATTATATATAAGAATTCATTGGTTTATTTGATTATATCATTAACCATTTCTTCATTTTTTGTTGTGAGGAGCTTACCATGAATCCCCTAATTTCTGCTGCTTCCGTTATTGCTGCTGGATTGGCCGTAGGACTTGCTTCTATTGGACCCGGAGTCGGTCAAGGTACTGCTGCGGGCCAAGCCGTAGAAGGTATTGCTAGACAACCAGAAGCAGAGGGTAAATACGAGGTACTTTATTGCTTAGTCTGGCTTTTATGGAAGCTTTAACAATTTACGGGCTGGTCGTGGCATTAGCACTTTTATTTGCTAATCCTTTGTGTAATCCTAGAAACGTGAAAATGTGAAAAATACGTACTTCTTTTCTTGCTTTGGCCCTGCCACTTCGCTTCTTCAAATTATATCAACTCAACACTTCACTCCTACAATCACTTCTTCCTTGATCCAATACTCCGGGGAAGTACTGATTTGAGGAATTAGTGGATCCGCTTCCGCTCGCTTTCTTCTTTCCCGCCTTAGTCCAATGAATGAGCATTTTCCCTTTTTATTTATTTTAGGAGGGTATGTCGCAATTGACACGAGACTTGGGACTTCATAAGTGTCTTATCGGGGATCTAAATAAGGAGTGAAGTGATACAAAAAAGGAAATCTTTTTTTATTTTGTTAGTCCTATTCCTATCCATAAGATAAGAGGAGAGCATATGAAAAATCTAACCGATTCTTTCGTTTTTTTGGGTCACTGGCCATCCGCCGGGAGTTTCGGGTTTAATACCGATATTTTAGCAACAAATCTAATAAATCTAAGTGTAGTGCTTGGTGTATTGATCTTTTTTGGAAAGGGAGTGTGTGCGAGTTGTGTATTTCAAGAATAGGCTGGAACCAACCAGCTGCACTTTATATTTTGCTATTGTAATCTAATAATAGAGAAAGGTGCACGATCTCAACGAATTACTTCTGAATAAATCAATAAGTCCTATGTAAGAACCATAGCATTTCGTGACTCGTTGGTAAATTGGATTCTCTATTAACCAATAATGTGAGACCATTTAGTTAACATGGTTAAAGCTGAACTGTTTGAAGTCTAAGCACAACACGGTACTCTTTCTACCACTGCGTTAGTACAAGATAAGATGGTTTCAAAATGCATAAATCATTTTGTTGGGAATTTATTTGATATAGAACACTCATATCAATAAAATGATTTGAACCATTGACTGGAAAAACGGGTACCTCGCCCCTTCCTTTTTATCTAATGCTGAATCGACGACCTATGTGTATAAAATGAGAAAGAATTCTTTTGGATGTGAAGAAATAAAAGAAACGACTTTGCTGACAATTACAAGTTTTTTTGGTCTGGTCAGAAGAGCCCTCCAGAGATCCTGGGTTTTCTTGTATCAGTTTTTATATCCTGGAATACGAACAGAGAAGAGAGGGTAGGCTCATTAAGAAAGAGATATGGGAATGCCCCATAAGTATAAGTAATTTAATTGAGCGTGAGAGCCAAATGAATCGAAAGATTCATGTTCGGTTCGGGAAGAGATCGTGGAAGTTGTGGAATTGATGGGGAGATAATCTACTTTCATTAAGTGATTTATTAGATAATCGAAAGCAGAGGATTTTGAGTACTATTCGCAATTCAGAAGAACTATGCGGAGGAGCCGTTGAGCAGCTTGAAAAAGCACGGGCTCGCTTACAGAAAGTGGAAAGGGAAGCGGAAGAGTTTCGAGTGAATGGATACTCTGAGATAGAACAAGAAAAGATAAATTTGATTAATGCCGCTTATCAGAATTTGGAACAATTAGAAAATTACAAAAACGAAAGCATTCATTTCGAACAACAAAGAGCGATTAATCAGGTCCAACAACGAGTTTTCCAACAAGCCTTACAAGGGGCTCTAGGAACTCTGAATAATTGTTTGAACGGCGAGTTACATTTACGCACCATCGGTGCTAATATTGGCATACTTGGGGCCATGAAAGAAATAACCGATTAGTCCTTCTACTATAGGATAGGTATTATTTTTCTCCTTTTTTGCTTCCTAGAAAGAATTAAGAGATACTAATGGTAACCATTCGAGCCGAAGAAATTAGTAATATTATCCGCGAACGGATTGAGCAATATAATAGAGAAGTAAAGATTGTGAACACTGGTACCGTACTTCAAGTGGGCGACGGCATTGCTCGTATTCATGGTCTTGATGAAGTAATGGCAGGTGAATTAGTAGAGTTTGAAGAGGGTACGATAGGTATTGCTCTGAATTTGGAATCCAATAATGTTGGCGTTGTATTAATGGGTGACGGTTTGATGATACAAGAGGGTAGTTCCGTGAAAGCAACAGGACGAATTGCTCAGATACCGGTGAGTGAGGCTTATTTGGGTCGTGTTATAAATGCCCTAGCTAAACCTATTGATGGGAGGGGTGAAATTTTAGCTTCTGAATATCGGTTAATTGAGTCTCCCGCTCCAGGTATTATTTCGAGACGTTCCGTATATGAGCCTCTTCAAACGGGGCTTATTGCTATTGATTCGATGATCCCTATAGGACGCGGTCAGCGAGAATTAATTATTGGGGACAGACAGACCGGTAAAACAGCAGTAGCTACAGATACTATTCTCAATCAAAAGGTCAAAATGTAATATGCGTTTATGTAGCTATTGGTCAAAAAGCATCTTCCGTGGCTCAGGTAGTGACTACTTTCCAGGAACGGGGAGCAATGGAATACACCATTGTGGTAGCGGAAACAGCGGATTCGCCTGCTACATTACAATACCTCGCTCCTTATACAGGAGCCGCTCTGGCTGAATATTTTATGTACCGTCAACGACATACCTTAATAATTTATGATGATCTCTCCAAACAAGCACAATCTTATCGCCAAATGTCCCTTCTATTAAGAAGACCACCTGGTCGCGAAGCTTATCCAGGAGACGTTTTTATTTGCATTCCCGCCTTTTGGAAAGAGCCGCTAAACTAAGTTCTCGTTTAGGCGAAGGAAGTATGACTGCTTTACCAATAGTTGAGACTCAATC
>NW_022205219.1:22500-30000 GCF_008831285.2 Nymphaea colorata
GATTGCTAATCTGTTGTACGAGCTATTCGTACCGAGGGTTCGAATCCCTCTCTCTCCGTTTCCTACGCTCACTTGATATTTATCTTTCTCATTCTATAAACCCCGAGTCCCTTTGGTTTGGTTGGATTGATGATTTCATTTAAATAAATGAAATGTATGGAATAGATAAAATTTTAAGTTAAGAAGATGGATTTAGAAACCAAACCAAAAAAGGAAAGAAAAAATCTATTATTCTTTATTCTTCGCGTCCAGGATTACGTCCTGGGTCATTAGACAGGAATCCGAAGATGAAGAGCGAAACAAAGAATATCACCACCGTATAAACGAACAGTTTGAGAGTAAGCATTACAAATCTCCAAGACCTGTTGGGGGAGAAAAAGGGAATAGATTCTCAACCTTTGTACCATCTCATTTTTTGATACCAAGAAACGAAGTGGTTTTTAGAAAAGAAAGGAATTAACAGGAATTCAATTCATTTGTATTGTAATAAAATAAGGTTCTGATTCCTTCGTTACCAAAAAAAGAATCTCGTCATACCTACAATGCGATTTGTTGATATTGCATTGCGGGGGCTCAGAATACCGTATGCGCTCCATGGATGGAGGGTCAGAATGAGGAAATGAGGTGATCCGGATTCACGGAGTCTATTGAAGAATGTTCAATGTTTGAATCGAGGGTTCTTGTCTTAATGCACTACTTATCTCATCTTTCTTGGTAAAATTGGTAAAATATTTTTTTTTTTTTTTTGAATAAGTCATGAATCTTTCTAGAACAGTATCAAGGATCTCATCGAAAACTTACAGCAGCTTGCCACACAAAGGCTAAGAGAAAAAAGAGCACAGGTATGACCGGCATAAATCCACGATTGGGTTCAAAAAAGCATAAGCCTCGGGCAATTTTGCGAAGAAAAACCCACTCGGCTGAAGGCAGAATTAAGACAGATACAGATTAAACTAAAGATATTAGGCATAACAAATATTTTGTTCTTAGAATAATATCATTTTTATTGAGTTATTTCTTGAAGGGAAAAAATCAAGAAAGAGGGTAGGTAAAAAAGTCCTTCTTTCTTTGAATTCCCCCAATCAAAGATCCTTCAATTGTCAAATTGAATTATACGGAATCATACTTTCATACAATATCTTAATTATCTTAATTTAATTATATGTAATGATCAATGAATTTAGTTTTATTCCGGATTTACACGTGTCGAATCTCAGCAACAACTTCTTTCTTCCATAGATACTGGGCTGGAATTGACGAACACCCGATACCAATATTAATGTATATTCGTGTTTGAATAGAAACATAAATGGGGCGTGGCCAAGCGGTAAGGCAACGGGTTTGGTCCTGTTACTCGGAGGTTCGAATCCTTCCGTCCCAGATTAATTCCATCTTAACTCAACAAATATTATTTGTTCTCTTTAATCATCTAAATTTCTATTTAGGAGGTTCATGTTGGATACAATGTAATCGTAATCTATTCTTTATTTCTAGTTTTTTTCTTTCTAGTTTGGTTTTTAATGTTAATGATTTTTTAATGTTAATGATTCTTTTCTGAATTAGACTTTACCTTTCTATTCTGTATTCTGTTTCCTACACACGGAATTCACTTTCAATGACTGACACACGTATGAAAAATCCATGATTTTGGTATAGGCGTGGGGGGAGCATAGACATAGATCCGTTGAAAAGATATTTTTTTGATTTAATTCAAAATTGGATTATTCAGTCTATGTCCGTACCGTTCATATTGGAGTTGGTTAGTCAAAAGAAACTTTATGCTTGAATCCAGAAAATTCTGATTCCTGCATGATCCATTCTGAGTCGAAATGTGAAAGAAACCTCTTCTATCTTCTAACTTTGAATTAATGGTAAAGCAGATATGGTAATCGTATCTCATTTAATAATTATCCCAATTGAGAATTCATTTTATTTGGATTCTAATGAGGGTTCGAGTTCGTGGTACCAATTCCATCAACGGGATTCGAGTTCCTAAGACTGGACTCAAATGAAAAATGGGAATAAAAAACGGATCTGGACCTTTTTTGTTTTGCACTTATACGTGTCTGGTACTGGTATAGCACGCAGCTTACACAGCTTATAAGAAAAGAAGATTCTTTTGTTGGTTGACCGGGTATGCATGATTCATAATATAATCCAGATGAAATGTTTTTTAGATATGTGATGTGCTGATCAACAATGGAAGGTATCAATTGAAATATCTGTGGCTATTCCCGATTTCATCAACAAACAATCAAGTTCAATAGGAATAGATGCATTGTATTGTACCCAATTTGCATCTGGTTCTAATGAACTGATGAATAATGGAATTGTAAATCCATTGGTAGGCAGAATCGCGGATTTAATTTACTTGACTTTATCGAACGACTCTGGAAGCAAAAAAGCAGAATATGCCGAAAAGAAGCATGCCACCCTTTTGTATTGTTATTGTTCTATTTCAGTAAGAACAAACAACAAACAGTCTTTGGTTTCGGTCAGAAATTTCTGTGATGCCTTAAAATATCCACGATTACCCGCGGTAACAGCTGTATATATAACATAACCCGATGGATACCAAAAGATCATGCTGCTTTGATTCTGATATTCTCAATCAGATTCAAGAATGAATCGAGGACGTTCACTTTATCTTATTTACTTTACTGTGTCTTTTTTTATTCATTTTTTGACTTTTACTATATTTCTTATTATGTTTGATGCTCATGAACAAAGAAATGAAATTAGTTTTAGATTTTGTTTCTCGTCCCATTTATCTGGTTTAGACAGTTGATCTGGTTTAGACAGTTGATGATTTAAGGAAAAGCAAAATTAAATTTCATGTTATTATGATGATCAAAATGATCAAATTGACGTCTAAGAGATATCCGTAATTACAGTTATTCGTTGTGATTGCACAGACTTGCTGATTGATTCAGAGATCAAATTGAGTCTTTACGGAAGAACTGCTTTCCACCAATAGCAATGATGGCAAAGTACGAGATTTTTTTATGTGAAACCATTTTTCATGAATCCTTGATACTCGATGAAGTCTGAGATTAGTTAATTTATCATTTACCATCAAACCACTTTGGCCCTTTCTGGTTCATTGGAATGGCTTAATCAGTTACTAACTCATTCTTTTCCGGTATTGGAAATCCAATTAAAGATCTTTAGTTTAGCTTAGTCGTTCGAGCAAGAATTGGCTCATTTCACTCATGACTGATTGTCACAAATGATCAGGTTGTTAACTAACTTCTTGTTTATTCGTCTTTCTTATAAATGGTGAAATAAATGATTCATACGCTAGAATCAGGGGGCAAACTGGATACTTGTTAGATATACATATGCGTCCATGGAGAATATTAAAAAATAGAATAAAAGATCAATCAATGACTATTCATGATTTAATTCCATATTGAATCAATCCCGTACCGATTCCGAATTATAGGAATTTTTGTTATGGTAAAACTTCGTTTGAAACGATGTGGTAGAAGGCAACGTGCGACTTGAATGACATGATCGGCTGTGGATTTTTACATCCATCATCTTCAATGAGGATGCTCTTGGCTCGACATATTTTGTTCTGTTTCACCATTACTCCACGATGTTGGGTTGTAATGTAAATAAAATAGTACATGATGGAGCTCGAGAATAAATGATTATCAGAGGCAGGATCTAGGGTTAGTGCCAATTAATAATTTGGAACGACTTCGTAAGTATATCTTCGATATAGAAAAGGTCAAATTGGACCGACTTTTCTATAAAAAAAAAGTTTGCTGTAATTGGTGAGACTATTTCGATGATAAAGAAGTGTATCACAGGGGAATTAATGGAATTGAATCGTTCGTATGATTCTTCGACGTAAAGAAATAGCCAAAAGGTATGTTGCTGCCGTTCCGGAAGATTAAAGATCACCGAAGTAATGTCTAAACCTAATGATTCAAGGATAAGTGATTCCAAAACAAGAAAACACCATTTTCAATGATTGTCTCAATCAAGTGGATTGGATCATAATAAGTAAGAAATGGAAATATATTCCAGACGAGACAAAAAAGGGGTTATAGACCGCTCAATAAATATTTATTTAAGGATTTTTTAAGGATTTCTTTTTTAGTCCTTTGAGAATTACCCAACTTGAGTTATGAGGACGAATGATATTTTTATTTTATAGGAAGGAAGAAGGAAAAAAGACGACTTCAATCATAATTTAATTGATGATTTCAAGGATCCGTTTGCTATAGATTTATATCCATCAATTTTAATCATTCTTTCTCGAGCCGTATGAGGAGAAAACTTCCTATACGTTTCCAGGGGGGGGGGTATTGCCCATCGATCTATCCCAATGAGCCACCTATCGAATCATTGCAATTGATGTCAGATCCCGAAGAGAGGGAAGAGATCTTCGGAAAGTAGGCTTTTACGACCCGATAAAGAATCAAACTTATTTAAATGTTCCTGCTATTCTATATTTCCTTGAAAAAGGAGCTCAACCCACGGGAACTGTTCATGATATTTCAAAAAAGGCAGAGGTATTTAAGGAACTTCGAGTTAATCAAACAAAATGAAATTAATGAAATCAAAAGATGGACCGGTATAGTAGCTAGTTCTAGTTTTGTTTAATTGTTTCTTCGCCACTCTCTTGCTATATTCATACCTATTCGCTATTGTTCCTATATGGTTTGAGATAATGTAAGGACAAAGAATGACAAAGAATCTCTTTGTCTTTTTATATTTATATGAATATGAGAGGGATAGAAAAAGGATTATATTATATGTCATAACTGAAATCCATGAAATTATGGGATTACCATTAATCTGATGGTTTTCCTTGGGACTCCCTCACCTCAAGAAACAAGAGGTGAATCTTGGGGCCTATAGTGATAGTGAATAAATACGATATTCTTTTTTACCTACTTCTTCTTTACTTCACTTCATTTTCATTTCTTGTAGTGCCAATCTAACACAAGGCCTTATCTTATTTATATTTAGTTTATTTATTGTATTTTGTTTGATTTGATTTCCCAATATTTCGTTTGTATTGACAATGGTCTCTCGAACGAATAGAATACAATAGAATTCGATCGTAGATAAATCGATCTATTCTTGCGGTTTCATAGGTTTGGTTTTTTACTTCATTCAAAGGATTGGTTTGAGGGATCGTCTGTGACACAGGAAGTCTTTTTTTTATTTACTAAAGCTATACTTATCTGTGAATCTGCTCTTCTTTATTGTATAGATTTTTTAGAATCATAGTTTCTTCTAAACTTGCTGTTATTCTTATGCTTATGTTAGTTCAATGTTTTGACTTGACTGGTTCCGGTAATTTTGACTTGACTGGTTCCGGTAATCAAATCTCTTGATTTTTATTTCGATCGTAATTAGATCCTTATCTGGGTTGCTAACTCAACGGTAGAGTACTCGGCTTTTAAGTGCGGCTATGATCTTTTACACATTTGGATGAAGCGGATTCGTCCATACCATCGGTAGAGTTTGTAAGACCACGACTGATCCTGAAAGGGAATGAATGGAAAAAACAGCATGTCGTATCAATGGATAACTCTGAGAATACTTCATTCTTATCTGGTCATATCAGATCGGTAAAAAATGTCCTTTTGATTCTTAGCTAGAACGGTTCAAAATTCATTCACAGTTGGGTCAAGTGAATAAATGGATAGAGCTATATGGCTCCAATTATAAGGAAAAACCAAAAGCAACGAGTTTCCGTTCTTATCTGAATTCGAACGAATACCCGATCTAATTAGACGTTAAAAATATATTAGTGCCTGATGCGGGAAAGGGCTCTCCTGCGAGTGGATCATTGATTCCTTTAAAAAAAAATCCTAACTATTCACTGTTCTCCATTAGTTACTGGAGTGTAACCAAATGTGTATAAGAAACGGTGTACTGATAAATATAACTCATTCCAAAGTCAGAAGAGCGATCGGGTTGCAAAAATAAAGGATTTCTAATACACAATCTCTTGTAACTATACCCAAACACGAACGAGTTGGATGGAAAAAGAGAGGATGCGTTGATTAGACGTCTTGTCTCCAGGTATATCAGTTTTTATGATATACCTTGTTAGGACCATATCGCACTATGTATTGATTATTTAATAACCCAAGAAATCCTCCCCCGCATGCGGTTCAAGTTTCATTGCAAACAAATGGATAAATTGCAAGACGAATTGCAAGGCTATTTAGAAATAGATAGATACCGGAAACAGCGCTTCTTATATCCACTTCTTTTTCGGGAGTATATCTATGCACTTGCTCATGATCATGGTTTAAATAGTTCGATTTTTTATGAACCCACGGAAAATTTAGGTTATGACAATGACAATAAATCTAGTTCACTAATTGTGAAACGCTTAATTACTCGACTGCATCAACAGAATCATTTGACCATTTCGGTTAATGATTCTAGGTTCGTTGGGCCCAACAGGAGTTTTTATTCTCAAACGATACCAGAGGGTTTTGCAGGAATTATGGAAATTCCATTCTCGGTGCGATTAGTATCTTCCCTAGAAAGAGAAAGAATAGCAAAATATCAGTATCAGAATTTACGATCTATTCATTCAATATTTCCCTTTTTAGAGGACAAATTATCACATTTATATTATGTTTCAGATATACTAATACCCTACCCAATCCATCTGGAAATCTTGCTTCAAACTCTCCGCACTCGGATACGAGATGCTCCTTCTTTGCATTTATTGAGATGTTTTCTACACGAGCATCATAATTGGAATAGCCTTATTACTTCAAATAAATCCATTTCCATTTTTCAAAGGAAAATCAAAGATTATTCTTGTTCTTGTATAATTCTCATGTATATGAATGCGAATCCGTATTAGTTTTCCTTCGTAAACAATCCTCTCATTTACGGTCAATATCTTCTCTAGCCTTTCTTGAGAGAACACATTTTTATGGAAAAATAAAACATCTTGTAGTGACGCCTCGTAATGATTCTCAAAGGACCCTGCCCCTCTGGTTCTTCAAGGAACCTTTGATGCATTATGT
Organism: Nymphaea colorata; assembly: GCF_008831285.2. Taxonomy (NCBI): domain Eukaryota; kingdom Viridiplantae; phylum Streptophyta; class Magnoliopsida; order Nymphaeales; family Nymphaeaceae; genus Nymphaea; species Nymphaea colorata. Next base: position 29,520 of record NW_022205219.1, read on the forward strand.
TAGGTATCAAGGAAAATCAATTATGGCTTCAAGGTGTACTAATTTACTGATGAAGAAATGGAAATATTACCTTGTCAATTTCTGGCAATGTCATTTTCACTTATGGTCTCAACCGGGTAGGATCCATATAAATGAATTATCCAATCATTCTTTCTCTTTTCTGGGCTATCTTTCAGGTGTACGACTAACGCCTTGGGTGATAAGGAGTCAAATGCTAGAGAATTCATTTATGATCGATACTGCTATTAAGAGATTCGATACAATAGTCCCAATTTTTCCTCTGATTGGATCGTTGGTTAAAGCAAAATTCTGTAACGTATCAGGGTATCCTATTAGTAAGTCAGTCTGGGCCGATTCGTCGGATTCTGATATTATTGCTCGATTCGGGTGGATATGCAGAAATCTCTCTCATTATCACAGCGGATCCTCAAAAAAACACAGTTTGTGTCGAATAAAGTATATACTTCGACTTTCGTGTGCT
>NW_022205219.1:35000-37665 GCF_008831285.2 Nymphaea colorata
CTGAGAGTTGTTTCATGGATCCGAAAGAGAGTACTTGGGTCCTCCCAATAACTAAAAAGTGTATCATGCCTGAATCTAACTGGGGTTCGCGGTGGTGGAGGAACTGGATCGGAAAAAAGAGGGATTCTAGTTGTAAGATATCTAATGAAACAGTAGCTGGAATTGAGATCTCATTCAAAGAGAAAGATATCAAATATCTGGAGTTTCTTTTTGTATCCTATATGGATGATCCGATCCGCAAGGACCATGGTTGGGAATTGTTTGATCGTGTTTCTCCGAGGAAGAAGCGAAACATAATCAATTTGAATTCGGGACAGCTATTCGAAATCTTAGCGAAACACTTGATTTGTTATCTCATGTCTGCTTTTCGTGAAAAAAGACCAATTGAAGTGGAGGGTTTCCTCAAACAACAAGGAGCTGAGGCAACTATTCCATCAAATGATATTGAGCATGTTTCCCATCTCTTCTCGAGAAACAAGTGGGATATTTCTTTGCAAAATTGTGCTCAATTTCATATGTGGCAATTCCACCAAGATCTCTTCGTTAGTTGGGGAAGAATCAGCACGAATCGGATTTTTTGAGGAACGTATCGAGAGAGAATTTGATTTGGTTAGACAATATGTGGTTGGTAAACAAGGATCGGTTTTTTAGCAAGGTACGGAATGTATCGTCAAATATTCAATATGATTCCACAAGATCTATTTTCGTTCAAGTAACGGATTCTAGCCAATTGAAAGGATCTTCTGATCAATCCAGAGATCATTTCGATTCCATTAGGAATGAGGATTCGGAATATCACACATTGATCAATCAAACAGAGATTCAGCAACTAAAAGAAAGATTGATTCTTTGGGATCCTTCCTCTCTTCAAACGGAACGAACAGAGATAGAATCAGATCGATTCCCGAAATACCCTTCTGGATATTCCTCAATGTCCCGGCTATTCACGGAACGTGAAAAGCAGATGAATAATCATCTGTTTCCGGAAAAAATCGAAGAATTTCTTGGGAATCCTACAAGATCAATTCGTTCTTTTTTCTCCGACAGATGGTCAGAACTTCATCTGGTTTCGAATGCTACTGAGAGGTTCACTAGAGATCAGAAATTGTTGAAGAAACAACAAGATGTTTTTTCTTTTGTCCCTTCCAGGCGATCGGAAAAGAAAGAAATGGTTGATATATTCAAGATAATTACGTATTTACAAAATACCGTCTCAATTCATCCTATTTCATCAGATCGGGGATGTGATATGGTTCCGAAGGATGAACCGGATATGGACAGTTCTAATAAGATCTCATTCTTGAACAAAAACCCATTTTGTGATTTATTCCATCTATTCCATGACCGGAACAAAGGGAGATACACGTTGCACCACGATTTTGAATCAGAAGAGAGATTTCAAGAAATGGCAGATCTATTCACTCTATCAATAACCGAGCCTGATCCGGTGTATCATAAGGGATTTGCCTTTTCTATTGATTCCTACGGGTTGGATCAAAAAAAATTCTTGAATGAGGTATTCAACTCCAGGGATGAATCGAAAAAGAACTCTTTATTGGTTCTACCTCATATTTTTGATGAAGAGAATGAATCTTTTTATCGAAGGATCAGAAAAAAATGGGTCCGGATCTCCTGCAGGAATGGTTTGGAAGATCCAAAACCCAAAATAGTGGTATTTGCTAGCAACAACATAATGGAGGCAGTCAATCAATATAGATTGATCCGAAATCTGATTCAAATCCAATATAGCACCTATGGGTACATAAGAAATCTATCGAATAGATTCTTTTTAATGAATAGATCCGATCGCAACTTCGAATATGGAATTCAAAGGGATCAAATAGGAAATGATACTCTGAATCATATAACTATAATGAAATATATGATCAACCAACATTTATCGAATGTGAAAAAGAGTCAGAAGAAATGGTTCGATCCTCTTATTTCTCGAACCGAGAGATCCATGAATCGGGATCCTAATGCATATAGATACAAATGGTCCAATGGGAGCAAGAATTTCCAGGAGCATTTGGAGCATTTCGTTTCTGAACAGAAGAACCGTTTTCAAGTGGTGTTCGATCGATTACGTATTAATCAACATTCGATTGATTGGTCCAAGGTTATCGACAAACAAGATTTGTCTAAGTCACTTCATTTCTTTTGTCCAAGTCACTTCTCTTTTTGTCTAAGTCACTTACTTTTTTCTTTGTGAGTATCGGGAATATCCCCATTCATAGGTCCGAGATCCACATCTATGAATTGAAAGGTCCGAATGATCAACTCTGCAATCAGTTGTTAGAATCAATAGGTGTTCAAATCGTTCATTTGAATAAATTGAAACCCTTCTTATTGGATGATCATGATACTTCCCAAAGATCGAAATTCTTGATCAATGGGGGAACAATATCAGCATTTTTGTTCAATAAGATACCAAAGTGGATGATTGACTCACTCCATACTAGGAATAATCGCAGGAAATTCTTTGATAACACCGATTCCTATTTCTCAATGATATCCACGATCGGACAATTGGCTGAATCCCGTGAAACCATTTCATAGAAGTTCATTGATATCTTCTTTTATAAAGCAAATCTACTTCGATTCTTGAATAATCCACATCACTTCTGCTCTATTCTAACTAACAAAAGATTCCCTTTTTATGCGG
>NW_022205220.1:0-41868 GCF_008831285.2 Nymphaea colorata
CCCAACCCAACCCCAACCCCAACCCCAACCCCAACCCCAACCCCAACCCCAACCCCAACCCCAACCCCAACCCCAACCCCAACCCCGGCATTTGTAAACAAAATATTATATATAGTCATGACGCAATTATATCATTTATGGATATTTTTTGTAATTTCAATAGTAAAAACTCTGCTCATACCATTTATAGCAGGCATAAGAATAATCTTGATTATATCAGATTATTGTGTAAGCCATATGCATTCTGCTCACTAATGAATGAGTGTACATTGGAAAATAAACGGCAAGCATATTAAAGAAAGATAAAAACTTGACGAAGTAGCCTTAATATATATATCAATCTATTTTACTACACTTTTAATAATCTAAGACAAATGGGGATTAATTATAAACGAAATCAGTGCCGTTTTGCCATTCTTTTCATAAATAAGTTTCTCCGCACCTTCGCCTATGGAGCCGCATCTCTAATCTTTTTCCAAAGCCTATTCTACAAAGGACTAAACCCAATTTAAGCATCATGGATTCATTCAGTCATCGTAATTGGAAGCACCCTCTTCTCCTTCGTTCTGATTCAACATGCTGGACGTTTTGGACGCATAAATACTCTTATTTTGGTATCTCTTCTGAGATTAATTGCATGCTTTTGCTATATAAGTTCTAGCAGCAACATCATCCTCACCCTTTGTGGAATTTTGGGAGTAATTTCAGTTTTCGGAGACGAGATTGGTCCGTTCTTGTCAATCGAACAATCTTTACTTGCTTAACTGGTCGAAAAGTGCTCGGACTCCAAGGAATAAATTCCAAAAAACACTGAGGCTGTTTTCGGATATTTCAATATGGTAGGCTACTTATCACGAGCTATTGGAGCAGGTTTTACAGGGTTGTTAATGGCCCTCCTTTAAGAGCTTAAAACCACCAAGGAAGACTCGATAAAAGATGCTATGAGAATATACGCTGTTTCTGGAGGAGTTATATGCATCGGCTATTGCCTAATCAACCGAAAGGGAATCCAGCCAGGGTAGGGAAAAGAGAAAGACAGTATAACTATTAGTAAAATAAAGGAAGAAAATACTGGAAATATCATTACTCTTAGTGCACTATTTTCAATAGATGGGTTGGCTGATGCATTTATCGTCCTAAGTTTCATATCATTTTACTTTGAGATGAAGTTCCTCTTTTATTTTCACAAAATGGGAGGGATTCTATTCGCTTGCTACATCTTGAATGGAATTAGTGGAGTACTATCTTCTAAGCTCATGGATAAGATAGGAGCTATGAACACTATGCTGTACGCCCATCTCCCCTCAAGTGTCTTCCTACTTTTCATCGGCTTCACATCAAATTCAACCATTAGTGTTATCCTTCTCTTCACTTACTTCTTGTCCTCTTAGATGAATGCCCCGGCGAGAAAGGAATATATTTCTATGGTCATCTCCAGCGAGGAAAAATCATCAGCTAAAAGGATCACTATCATTGCTCGAACTGCAGGCCTAGCCTTAGGCCTTGGCCTTAACGGATATTTGATGAGCCAGCCTAGGAATTCTAGATAGTTTTCGTATCCCTTCTTTATTGCTGGAGGGCTTAAGATCATCTATGATATTGCTCTCAGATGCCTACTCCTCTCGAACTAAAAGACACAAAAATAATGCCATTTCCTCGCCAGTAGTGACTCAACAGAAGCACCTCTTGCACAGCAGTTGATTGATGAGGAAACGAATGGATGATTGCTATTTTTCCGATAGATGATATTTGCTTCTAGATTTTGAATATTTAGCGGCATTTCTTTTCAGATTGAAAACAATAGAATATTAGAATAAACTCCATTCAAATTGTCTTTTTTTATACATGTTTTTACCCTCAAGCCCATATGATTGTTGCTTGGAATATCGTTATATTTTATGACTAAACTATAGGAGGAGGATAGACAACTTATAGGAATTAATATCCAAAAAGTAACGTAATTAAAAACTGATATTCTGGCATTTATGATTATTATGACATTAATCTACGCTTCCTTTTAAATTTCTCATCGAAATAACGTTCGATTAATTACGAAAAAAAAACATCATAACTGATTTCCCAAAATACGGAGTTTTATGCATTTATTCTTTACCGTTTGCCCTCGCGTTGGCCGAAACTGCCCCACCGACATTTTTTTTTATTAGTGACCGGATGATTAGCATGATTATCCCATCCAGAAAGATAAATGTTTCAAAGTTCCACAAGGAGTTACTGCAACAGCCGAATGGAAGGTGATTATGACGATTTGCTATGATGAGAATATGAAATATCAGAAAAAAAAGTAAAGGTTTTTCACATGAAGTCAGCAACAAGCTGATTTGAGTCATCCTGGGTGGTTCTTGAACATTTCCTAACTCTGTTGCGAATTTTCTTGATCTTCTTGGCTCTCTTCCTCCTTATGGTAAGATTTAAGTCATTTTGACCAATCTCATCGTCGATTTCTAGCCTGAAGGCATCCATGCTCTCGATTATTTCAGTTGGAACTTAAATCGGAGCTAAAAAAGGACTTTAGGGGAAGATGGCTGTTGATTCCTCCTCCTCAAGGCAGCCGAGGTTGATTTCGGATAGAAGATGCGAGCAGAGTTCCATTAGAATTTAAATATACTCTATTGTTGAAGTTATTTAATTATTATAAGTAAATATATATTCTACGGTCATTAAAAGCTTAAAAAAATACAGCTTAGGATCGATGGATGCACACCATGTTTTTGTGATTTGATTTGCATTAAATCTCAATTTTATGAGCAAGAATTTCACTTGCTTTTGCTAGGCCACCCTCAATGATACCAAACGGTCACTGTTGAGGATGTTCACATCGGCCTCAATCCGACTCCTTTTTCCTTTAATAATTCAAATGTGCCTTCTGGCGCGAAATAAAAACATTTTGATACGAAATGTGAGTGGCGTTTGTATATCATTCTTTTGATATAAATTGAAGCGATATTTATAATGATCGAACCAATGGCGGAAGGCCACCTTCTAAAATCCTCAGGCCAGGTCACCTGCCAGGGCCAGCAGATGTTCTACGAGCTTCTACTCAACAACACACAGTACATGATCAAGTTCTACGACTCCTTGGGCAAGGTGAGGGTGATACGACCAATCTTGCTACCCACCGAAAATGTCGAAATACACGGAGTTGGCGAATATCTACTCTGCTATGAAACACCAGCGAATGCGCCTAACGATGGACGCTTTTACCTCGTTAGACTTTCCAACTTGAGAGCACAGACCCAAAGACTAGCCATCAATATGCGATGCAGCCATCAATAAAAGACAAAGATTAAGAGCATATTCTGCAGTATTGAGAGGAAATTAATCATTTTTTCCGATATTGAAGAGAATGTATACGTTTTGACTGTCAAAGAGAATGAATATGATATCGACTTTCTCTGCACTCATGACCAAGAAATCTCATAAATTTCCATGAATGAGAACGATGAAGTGGTCATCATCAACAAAAATGGAGGGGTGAGTATTCTCTAGCTCAAGGAGTTTACGTTTGAAGTCAAGAAAACAAAGAATTTCCCAAGCGTGATTAAATACTATCGTGGAGACGGCTTTATTATCCATTACACCAAAAGACGGGACTGGAGAGACCTCTAGCATGAAGATGAAGGCGAGCTTTAAAGCTATTTCTTATTGATCAATAACGAAGCGGACGAGCCAATTGAGTCTAGACTGGATAAATTCTACTACGAATTCTCCAAGGACAGTTAAATTATCATCAAGTCTGGCAGAAATTACGCCGTTATCTTCAACAAAACGCAAAACATCATTTTCTCGGTCTACAATGGACTCCAGAGAGTCAATTAAATAAATGACAAGCTGATGTCTTAAATTGAAGAAAATAACTTCATCGTTCATTTCAAGACTGACTAAGCCTCTAATGTCCTACTTGAAATTCGAGTTTTTGCCAAAGTTTCCGAAAAGTTCACCCTTTATCAGTACGACATCACAAGGAAAGATGGAAACCTTCATAGGAGCTATCTCAAAAAAAATTTGCACAACATTTATCAGTTCAATGGTCTCATCCTGCCTCACTATTAGAAGTAAGTCCACAAAGCACTGAACGGCTTCATCAACTCCCTGAAAGAGTTTGATAACGTACCTTTTTTTATTATATAGTCAAAAGATTCAAAGCTATCAGAAGAAAACATGAATCGAGATCAACATATGCATGATGATATCAATCCGTATGAGCTCGGAGTCTCCTTGCTGAAGATTTCACTTCAACATTTTCCTACAAGCTTGGACAGACTAGTCAGAAAGATAAAGAGCAATGTGCAGTTCAACAAGACTATTTGCTACGTATAAGAAATTTATAGGTTCTTCGAATACTGCAACATCATCTTGGAGGAATTCATAGATAGCTTGCTTGATATTGCAGTTACATTTGAAAGAGAAGCACATTCGAATAACCTCCTAAAAAGTAAGGAGAAAGATGAGCTTCAAAGGATCAAAGATATCTTGGAAAACATGATCTCTTTCCTGTTTGGCCTCATCAATAGTCTCAAACTTGAAGTAGGTGAAGATATGAGAAGCAACGAAACCAATTAGCTAAACGAAAAGCAGCAGAAGAGGTTTGAGTATTATGAATATGTCTATAACGTTGCTCGTTCATTCTTCGCAATCGTCAAAATGCTGGAAGATGAATAAATTTTGGCTAAGTTTGAAGAAAGATTTGATGCCATCGAAGAAAACAGGGAAAAATTTCAATAGCGTTGGTTCAACAACAACCCGCTTATCAAGCTAAACTATAAACCCCTCTTTCTTCATGAGCATTTTTCAATGATAAGCCTCTTATAGAATGAAGAAAGGCTCACCTTTAGCCATCTCATCAAATTTATGCTGGCGAACCGATAAAGATTCCTGGAGAATGCATACTTTTACCAATCAATCACTAAAAATACGTCAACCCCTTACCTTGAGTCAGACGTATGCGATCTTATCGAAAATATCTGCTTCCATTTGCCTCTCATGAAAGAAAGCAACCTCTGCTAAGAGTAGCATCTAGTTGAAAGAATAAACCTTTTGTATAAGATGACGGGAACTGTTCTTCGGCTGAGGAATTATCCCTTCATCAAATACGTGATTCAGCTCAACATTTGCTACAATTAGTTTTCCCTCGCCATCATGCTGATCTTCTCACAGTGCTTCAAGATCCCAAGAGAGTATGAAGCCATCTAAAAAGACGAGCACCTATTTGTGATGAAAAGTTTGATTTTGGCCAACCGTATCGACCTGGCCCAACTCTACAGCCTGTAGCATGATGACGCTGATATCTATGAAGAATTCATGACTCTGGCAAGGATCAACGGCAACATTCCTGAAGTGCTTGAGCTTTACGACAAGAAATTCCTCCTAACAGGCGACCCAGAGAGATTGAGAGAACTTTTGGAGATCGATGAACGCAAATGGGCCATTTTGTTTGGTGAAGCATAACCCGTCCCAAGCAATCCAACCACAGAAAAATCATGATTTATCTTCAATGATTCGCCAACATGTCTTAAATTAATATGATCGCTATCACGGTTCGATGCGTACGGGCAATGATTATTCATCCTTAAGCTCGCTGACTATACTTTGGATGAGAGTTTCTCTCGGTACTCCGCTTTTATAGGATTCAGCTCTTGGAAAGTTTAAGAACACAGTTCCTTATTGCAGTTGCAATAACTATATAACTTGATGTCTACTGCTTTTCGAATGGCCTTTTCTTCATGACCTGAACGTCGGATATACTACCAATATCCAAACCACTCGTTTCGGGATATAACTCCATCTTGGTTGAAATCCATTGCGCTCATGATTAGCTTTACAGATGAATCAGGATATTCCTTGAAATAATTTGTAAGATTTTTATTCGTTAGTTTTTGCTATCCATCAGTGTCGATCCTTTCGAAAACTCTAGATGCTAACTTCAAGTTTTCGTTTCTCGCATCCTTAGTATTGATTCATTTGTACGCCCTTTCCGAAACAGCCGCCCATGGTTGTTATATGGCTTTTTGATTTTATAATAAATCATGAATTAAATAAGGATCACAGGATGAAGCTGACATTATTGCAGTATTATCGAACCATTTCGATGGACTTGGCAGTGCCAACGATTCTTTCGAGGATGAGAGCATCATATTTTGTGTATATACTCACGATTGAGTTGTTCTGGCTTTCACCTAAATATAAACAGAGATACTTTTTTGGATGTTGCTCATTAAATCATCAAAGATAAAGCTATTTTTTGGCAAGCTATAGAAGTAAATATGGTGAAACTTTTTCACTTGGCATATCTCGAAATAGTAAGCTCTTTAGGTGATGAGGAGGATCCTGAACTGGTCGTTATTGAATTTCGCAAGACGGCTTTGGACTTTGTTGGTTGAAGTGTGCTAGCATATATATTGAGCCTATATATTATTGAAGAATTACTGATGCATTCACTTTTTCCAGGAAGGATTTCAGCTTGACATACTCAAAATAAGAGTTAGTAAACAAAATAATCTTGGTCATTGACTCCTTGTTATGTATATCATCCCAGAATTTGCGTTTAAAGTACTCGAAACGAGTCTAAAGATCATCTTTTGGATGCTTTAGCTAGATCTTATAGAAATTTTGCTCGATCTTTGTCTGAAGTGCAGGCTTATTATAGTAAGGTTTGCTTGTGATGCTGCCTTGAATATTATGGAAATGTGACATCTTAAGAGCATTTAGCTAGGGGAAGTTGAATTAGGAAAATATTATGTTTTGCCTATACAGCCTTCCTTTTAGTTCCAGGAAGGTATCTCTTATGGAATCAATAGAATTTTTCAAGCTCTCATATTTAGGCATGAAGTTCATATTTTTTAATATCTCGGTAACGTGTGCCCAGTTTTGCATAAGAAGGACGCTTGCTCGATCAATATAAAGGATTTACACTGAAGAAATGAAGGAATTTTATCTTTTTGCGTCTCCTTATGAACCTATGATACTTTTCAAGCCCACTGGGGAAGCGATGATGATTTAACTGTGATCAAAGTTACTGAAGTAAGTTAGATGTTTCTTTTTTTTGGCGATCTTGATGCCCACTCTAAAGAAATCATTCTAATCTTCCACTTCGCTCATTTTTTCCTTGTTTACTATTTCATATTCTGCAAAGTGTTCTTAAATGATGTCGAAGATAGCCTTTGCATCACCGAAGAAAGGAGTTAGGATCAATACTTTGCAGTTAGTAAATCCTCTTCCTTTTTATTCGCTAAGGCATCTTTAAATGTGCTTGACTGAATGATTAATCACAACCTTCCTAAAGGCCTCTATTTTCTATTCCTGATTATTCTCGATGTAAACGTGGTCGAAATATCTGTCTATGAATATCTAAGCATTGTCCAAGGAGTTGTCATCAAGCTGGAGCTAATTTGGAGACAAGGTATGAGTGTGAGCATTAAAATTTTTTGAAGCATAGTAAACTTACTATTTTATTTTGACCTAACTTTATCTCTTGCATTCAGGAATGAGATTGAATATTTATCCATCTAAAGTGGATTATTATTGATTCTTCTAATCTTACTCTTCAGCATTTTTGGAAGTTCCAAACATATTCTTTATCTATTCTCTGGTTTGCTCTTCAATTTTTTGTTTAATCGTTGTTCTTTTTTATCTCGAAAGAGTATCAGGATTGGCAATAAGCTTAAAGTGGTAATCATAGAAATCTGATATTTTTGGGTCATTGTTGAAAGCAATTTCTGGAATTTTGGATGTTGGCTTGATCTATTTTACGGTCTAGTGGTAATGCTTATTAAAGATTCTGTCCTTAAATTGATTGATGTGATTCTGCTTTTCCAAATTGACAAGATTGGCAGTCATTGACTCGATTTGCTTATCAACCTTGTTTTCAACTTCCAGCATATCCTTCTTTCTCTTTAACTATAAAGCCTTTTCCTATTAGGATTTGGCCTTTTAGAGAAGCTTGGTCTTGTTTCGCTTCTCGTATTTGAAGTTGTTGGAGAGGATCGGATCCTCGGAAACAATCTTAATCTTTTTACCCATTTATAACTAATTATAATTAGAATAGCATATATTGGTTTTTATTTGATCATTCAATACAAATTTAATGCCTTTACCAACCAGTCAGAAGGCGGGACAAATTTTTGGTAAGGATATTTGCTGAAATGTTCACAATTTCCCCATAACTTGCCACATGGGTAGCACATCTACCAAGAACAACGGCATTTCACCCAAAAGCATCCTTCTTACTTGGCTATAGGGACTCCGCATTTATCATTAAGACACCTTCTGATTTGATTCACAGCGATAAACTCTTAGAAGTTATCTGTCTTGGCTGATTTTTTCAATTGAAGCATGGGATTTGCTTCAACTATTGAGCATGGTCCTTCGTGCATAATCTCAAAACATGAAATGCAAAAGCTGCAGCCGCACTGGTAGCATTGCAGGCATTTATCTTTTGAAGCAACTCCACGATTGTATATGTGAATATTATTGCAAGATTTGGTATCTTCAACAGTGATTTTGCTTGATTTGATATCTTTAACCAGCTTGTTTGTCAATTTTGCCATTTCTTCTCGACTCATTTCATTACTTTTTTCAACTAATGACTTTCTATTTAGTTTAATCAATCCAGTACAGCAAAATATCGTAGCCAGTGGATTTTTTGATTACCTGTAGCATTTGCGAACAGTCTTTAGTACATATCCTTCCTCGCCTGGAAAGACTTTCAAGATAATGTTGTCCTCAATTTATTAATTGCAGCCTTCGTGGATGCACTGAAGTTTTTCTGGCTTCAGTTCACGATAAAGCTTTAGTATCCGAATATACTCCTTGAGGCATTCTGAGCAAAAGACATGGTTGCATTTCAATATGATTTTGCTTTCATTCGATGGAGTTTTCAGGCACACCTCACAGACATGGTTTTCTACGCTTTCCATATGCTTATCAGTAAATATTATTCAAATGGTGTTCATAATGATGCACAAATCATACCAAATCATCGTTTTCCTTGTCTTCGTTCATTTCTTTATCGATTTCGTTGCTGATCTCGTTTTCAGAAAGTTGCTGGGCCTAGCATGGAGCAACAGGCTGTCCGTTGGTCTGGCCGTAGTTCCCATAGTATTCCTTCATGAGATTTTATTCGTTTTCCTTTTAGTGCTCCACAACAATGCAAGTGTTCTCCTTGTTCTCTTCTCCTGAGACGTAGCTTTGAGGGTTTGACATTTGAATTCAAATTATAGAAATAATATAGATTGTATGATAAATGACATTTAGAAATCATCAACATCAAAGCTACGAATCTTCTTCTTCCTTTGGTCTTCTTTTTTTTCTCTTCTTTTTAGATTCTTTATCTCCAAGAGAAGCCTACTGTTTTTTCTTTTCTTCTTATTGTCTGATTTGCTCTAAGATCTATGCTTCTTCTGCAGACATTTCATAATTAGAAGTCTCAAGTTGCTTCAATCTTTCATGTTACTTGGCGCAGTCCTTGTTTTCGAAGGTGAATTTGTCGTAAGCTCTCCAGATTCCTTTGTTGCTTTTGACCTTAAGGATAAATGATTATATGGACTTTTCTTCAATTCTTCCGATTAGTCTTGAGTATTTTTCAAACTTGGTATTGAGGAAGATTAAAGCTGGAAGGTCTTCTGCATAAATTTCAAGCTTTCCTAGGACTTACGAGTGGCATTTTCCATCAAGGTATGCAACATTGTGATATGTCTTGGATGCACTCTTCTTCAAAGTATTGATAAACTCAGCATTTGACTGTTTTTTCTCTTAGCTTCCATCAAGAAGCAAGAGATAGCAGCCTTCTCCAACGCATTCCTTTTCATAGTGCTTAATCGATCGTATTTCCTTCACTTATTTAACATCAATCTCAGCTTCTTACTTTTTAGGTTTAGATACGAAGACATTTAGATATTTTTCAAGATCGTCATAGTTGTACTTGCCAGTATAGTGAGCAACTTGTAAATTCATGCCCTGTCTTCCATTTTCTTCATCCTATGTCTTTGTTGTATTCTCAGAGTCAACAATCATCACCAAAAGGGAAGGCAATTTTTTCAGTTGAAACTTTTTCATAACTTCAGCATCAGGATCTTTCATTCTGAAGAAATCAAGTCCCTCCTTGAACCTCTAGTCGTTTGATAGGACTCTATACGATAGAGAAATTTCATCTTTGTGGAAAAGAACAGCTACAAACCGTCCCTCATTAAGAGCAATTGAAGTTAGTTGCTGCATTTAGATGTCGCTTGATAGTGGAACAGTAAAGTCTTATATCAAACTTGACACCTCATCATAGATATCTCTGAAGTTGTTGTTGCTGTAGAAGATAGTCTTCTTGAGCTACTTTTTAGTGAGTGACTTGGGATAGTAAATGATTGCAGGTCGATGCTTAACTCCTAGTTCGTTTGCAATCTATGAGCCATCAAAATAATCGAACATTCTCTTGAAGCTTTCTTGACATTTTTTCCATTCGGAATGAGGAGTGCTATCAGCTGCTGGAACATGTACCAAGATATGTCTTGGATTATTCAAAACCTTTTCGTCAAAGTTTTCAGAAGATAGCTCTGATGTTAACTATTGGAACTCTTGTATGGTAATGTTTGTGGCTTCTCCTTCATATGGCTTGAGGATCTAAACTTGCTCAAGAATATTCGACGTCAACTCAATCCTTTCCTTGCCATCCAGTAGCAAAGTTGGGAAAGTATTCACTCCTAATTCTTCGCAAAGAGAGCTATTCTTGAAGACATGGGCGAAAGCAATAGTGTTTCTAAAGTGAGCAGTCAACGATTTGAAAAAAGGAGAGATTTTATCCTTATCGGTAAAGTAAAGAACTTTAGGCGTGGTTGGGTGTGACTCCTTGAACTTTTTCCAATCAGAGGATTTTTTGAGGTTGACACTGTAAAGCTTCATCAAAGGACTATATAAGAAAAGATATACATCGCAAACTCATATAAAGCCTTCTCTTGAAGCTGGCCTTGATATTGATGATTTTTAGGCTCGATGGCTTCACCAGATTCAGGATTAATTGGATTTAAAGCAGGCTCAGTATACATCAGAGCTGGAAGCTTAGACCTAATTTTGGCTTAGCAATAAGGAAAGTTCTTGGGAACATCCTCATCTTCAGTGTTGCAGTCAATTGGCAAAACCTTGAAGTATCCTTCCTTTCGTTTGGCTATTTAAGTGATTGCTCTCTCAAGAATCGGTCCTTCTATATATGGGTGATGGCATACGTTGGGAGGCCGAGTCATAGATAAACATCAAGTTAACGAAAGGTGAGGAGATTGCTTCGACTAGCTTTTCCTGTAGCTCTGCGTAGGTGACTCCTTCGCTTAGAGAAAGGTAAACCAGGAAGAAGACCAATATCAATTTCATAGTTTATATTATTACGTGTGAAGGATTCGATATAATTATAAATACTCACTATTTAAAGTTACCCATGCAGATATACGAAATATAGGGAGAAAATAACACATAACATAGCCATTTTAATTGGATCATCTAGCCGTCTGGTCCAAAAAAATCTAAAGGCCTTGCGCTAGGAAACGTTACATTTGCTCAAGATGTTGATACTCTCAAATAGAATGGCATAAAAGCAGTTATTACAGTCATGGGAGAGGCAGAATTAAAATTGCCTGCAGATATCAAACATTTCAGAATCCTAATCTCTGATGACCCAGGCGAAAATATCAAATGTTTTTTCGATTCATCGATAAAATTCATCCAAGAGGAAATAAAAAATCACAATGTATTGGTTCACTGCAAAGCGGGCGTATCAAGAAGCGCAACCATAGTCGCTGCTTATCTAATAAATACACGAAAAATTAGCGCCAATGAGGCCATAGAATTGTTGAAAGAAAAAAGGAAAATCGTCTTTCCGAATAAGGGATTCGTCAAGCAATTAAAACAATATGATCGATAATTGAAACAAAAACGAGAATAAGGTGGAGGATGCTGCATCTGTTGATTTGGAGGCAACTGCAATAGTCTAATTTCTTCTGACCGAAATGATTGATATGTCAGTTATTAATAATAGAATGTTTGAGTATCATATCAAAATTCAATAGTTCAATCTTTCTGAGTTATTTTCTAAATTGATCTTCTCAAAGACTTATTCATTTTTCTCAACTTTATTCTCGATGGAATCAGTATTCTTTTTGGCCAATTACTGAACCTGTCTGAAGAAAAATGGCAAAGTTTCATTATTTCTCTCGATTCCCAAAGGACTTGCATCACGATTTTTCTCTTCATCTTTCTTTTTATGCTTATGTTTCTTGTCAATAACTGCGTCCTTCGATATCTGCATAAACTTTAGACTATCAAGTATGCTTTTTCTCTCAGCTGGGGCACTTCCCTTGCTGTTCTGCTTCTTCTTGCCCATCAACTTTATAATAATAATATTACTCTCCCATACCATTATAACTAACTTATATTTAAACAAATGTCGACGATCAATGTATATGTGAGAATGAGACCGCATTTGTCTCATGAACGAGATGAACGCGGGTAAAGGAAACGCATCATTATGGATGAAACCACCTCACAGGTTAAGTATGATTTAATTAAAATAGAGTCGAACTCACCGAACAAAGAGAAAAAGTATTCAAATTTAATAGAATATTCGGTCCCGAGACTACGCAAAATGAGCTTTATGATGGTGTGTAAGTTGTAAGCCTGGTTGATAGAGTTGTTTAAGGGTATCATTCGACAGTTTTCGCTTATGGTCAAACAGGCTCAGGAAAAACCCATACCATCTAAGGAGGAGATACGATATAAATAGAAGGAATTATCCCTAAGGCTATCAGATAGTTGTTTGCCAAAATTGGCGAGAGATCTTCTTCCGACAAAGGATTTAAAGTCTTTATTTCGTTTATTCAAATTTACAACGAATCTATTTTCGACCTTATTGATACCAACGATGGAAGACCCTTAAAAATGAGATGGAACAAGCTACAACAATTTACTGTTGAAAATATATTTGAGGGCCAATGCCGCTCAGCTGAGTAGGCACTTAAATGGTGGAAAAAAGGGCAAAAAAATAAGATAATGGGCTCTCATAAGATGAATAACTCATCGAGTCGCTCTCATTGCCTTCTGACACTTAGAGTTCAAAGTTTTTTGCTGTAGGATCCTTCGTAGCAGATATAAAGCAAACTGGAAATCGTCGATCTTGCTGGAAGTTAGAGACAAAAGGTCACAAAATCCACAGGAATAGTCTTTCGTTAGGGTATTGAAATCAACAAGAGCTTGTTTACACTTAGACAAGTGATTGCCTCCCTCTACGAAACTACAACAACAGGAAAAGCAAACATCATCCCTCCATACAGAGATAGCAAGTTGACATCTCTTCTCAAGCAATCTATTGGAGGAAACTCATATTGTGTTATGATAGCGTGCCTAAATCCAACTATGGCCCATTTTTAGGAATCTGTTCAGACACTTACTTATGCAAGCATGGCTTCCTATATTAGTAACCTTCCAACAAAAAATTTTGATCCTAAAGTCCAGGAAAATCATCAGTTGAGGGAGCAAAATTATCAACTTAAATAGCAAATGAAAAAGCTATAAGATCATATTCAGTATTTAACAAAATTACTTGAAGCTAATTAGTGTATTTCTTGCAAAAATAGGAATACTGTTAAGAAGACATAAACAGACTTTGGCAGCTGCAAAGATATCTCATAGATCGATGATAATGATGAACCTAAAGGACTTGTCGAAAGATCTAAAAACAAGACAAAAGAATACATTCGCTAAAAATCATTGAACTATATCAATCTTAGCGAGATGCCTCAGCTTCCTGAGAAGACTTACTAGCATCTCCTTAATAAAAGCACAGGAGGAGGGAGGACACTCAAATCAACAAAATAAATTTTCGAGTCCATCGCAATGATTCGAGACCTTATCTCAGCTAATTCTACTCTGAGATAAAAGATCGAAGGACTGAAAGCACACATTGAGAAGCAATAGAAAGAAACATTTGCTTTGATGAAGGAAAACCAAGTTCTGAGGGACAGATGGGATATGATAAGTGTGAATATCAAGCCAGAGAGTGAAATTGTTGGTGAAGAAGCACCAATAGCCATGCTTGAGAGAATGATGAAAGAGCAAAGAGGAGAAGGCCTAAGAGTCCACTCATATAATTCTCAATCTTCCAAGATGGACACATAGGGGCAAATGAGTAAGATGAGTTACAATTAATTTCTGAAAGGAAAAAAAGGAAGGGAAGTAAGAGTTTAAAGATAAAAGAGATAAACGATGCGCCGTAAAAACAGAATATACTCTTAATCTAAAAGGTTAGATTCATTTTTGATGTGATATTTATGCATCTTGTTTGGATAATAAAGAATCTCCTATAAGTTCATTAAAAGTTAAATTAAAAGTTCATATTATTTAGTTGATTTGGAAAAGCATTATATATTATTGAAAGATTTCGATTAGAGTTTCTTTGAGTTTATTACTCTTGTCGCTTTTTCTCGGGCGATGCGGTTAAAGTATCCCATTTTACTATTTATGAACAACATTTCAAAATACAATCTACCTGACCAAGCCCTTCCAATCCCCACATGAAACCCAGAATTAATGAATAATCGATAATGAATGATAAAGAACAGCTTAACTCGTTCAATAGACTTGAGGTCCTTCACCGACTACATAGCAAAATGCTTACCTCCTCCTTGGATCTTCAGAAGTTCCTTTTGCATCTCCATGAAGTATGCGAACGCGAAGGGCAGGATGATCACGATGAGTCCTAAATGAGCAGATCGTTACCGGTTGAAGAGACCCAAAGGCATTTGCGAGAGAAGAGGTAGACGCGGTTGAGAGCCTCACGAACCTTGCGGAAGATGAAGGCGAAGAAGGACTCCTTCTGCTTGATGGAAGAGGATTTGGTGGCGACGGTGGAGTTGTTCAAGGTCTTCTTAGTTGAGGCCAGCATCGATATTATTTTGTAATTATATAGTCCACAATTATTTTACTTAAAATTTGAGCTTAGACATATGATATATAAATAAACATATGCCCGAAGTGAGAATAATAAGGATAAAGTATTGAGACTTTCTCGGATCCTCTCGAAAAATAATCAATTTTTCAATAAAAGATGATAAGTATATCATTTTGTTTCTGTCATTGGAAAAATTTGCTCAATTTCTTTGGAGAAGAGTACGTCTTGATGCTCATGGGGATCTCCTCGGATTCAATATAGTTGTAATGCTAGTTATCAACTTTTTTAAGAACTTCACTGATGTTATTGCTGCAAAAGAAGTTTTTATACTCCCTTGCCTTTTCGAAAAAATGATGGAAAGATTTTCTTGCTGTTTTATCAAATGTTTCTGTTTCCTCATAAACGTAGTTGTCTATAGTCTTCACGATTGTATTACCACTCTTTTTCGCTTTTCTACTCGTTGAGCTTTGATTTAACTTGTTTTGGGTCTAAAGATTCAAAGGTATATTATCACAAGTCTCTGATATGGTGCTGGATTTATTTTTTTGCTATAATGAGTTCTCTTCCTCATCTAACTTACAGTGCAATTATTCCATAGAACTTTCAATGATCTTATCGGTGATCTTTTATAGAATGTCTGCCATATTCTTGAAGTAATGCTTTGAGAATTTATGCCTCCGATGACGCATGTAATGAATCCTGGTGTTCTTGAGTTTCCTTAGGACATGCAATTCCTTACGGATTACGATGGCTTTGGAAGGATTGTAATGCTCACGTATGTTAAGTATCGATGGAACTTCAAACTATTCGCTAAATTATGCTTGCCCGATTCTATCTTTTATCTCATGATAGTACTCAAAATCAATATTGCAGTGGTGGACACACCTCAGGAAATCTTGCTTCTCTATAAAGTAGCAAGAAGTGAATTAAGATGCCTGAGCATTTAGAGCACATGTTCGTTCAGATATGACGGCGGTATAGCCATAGATATTGTTACTTATGCTGGAATGTTCATTAACTTTGATATTCTTTAGCAGCCTCCTATACTATTTTTTATTTTCACCAAAACGGTCCAGGTATATGTCTATCTTTCCATTTTTAATGATATAAATACGTTCTTGCCCAGCAGGTTGCAAAAGTCTTTCCTTTGGAGCATACAATGCTTTTTGCAGATGGCTGGCAACGCAGGTTTGCATTTATTTGGACCAGCGACAAAGAAAGAAGATGCTTGTCTTGACAATTGCGAGAGATTTATCGCTGATCATAACATTCCTCAGCTATTCATTGAGCTTTGAAAGCAAGCTATTCTACTCCTCAGGGGTCAACTGAGTCACTGTACTTTGGTTGGCCATCAGGTATCCCTTTGTTCGGTTTATTAGCGTCTCCTCCAAGCCATAATATCCTTGCATTTTATTAAGAGTAATCAGATCCTTCTCAAGCTTTTACTCCTTGGTCCGAATCGCTGATAGTGTATGACCGATTTAGCTGATCAAATAACCGAAAATGATGACTCCTATATAATACAAGACATACCAAAAAACTCAACCATCATAACAACGGCCACTTACATTTTATTTTTGGGTGTGATATCTCCATAGCCAATAGTAAGTATGGTTGTGCAGCAAAAATAAATGGAGTATAGATATTTGGTTGTATAATGTTACTCATGAATGCCCAAGGATACGATCCAATTTACTGAGGAGTTGCTCTTAGTTGCCATAAATAATAGAAGAGACTAAGTAAAATTAAAGTTACTAGGAAGTGGGCGATGATCAAAAGGTTGACCATGAGATCGAAAATCTTGAACTGATACTCGTATATAAGCGCCAGCTCAACTACTCTAACAAACTTATAATACTTCCGGCCTTCCAAATAGAGGTGTAAGCAAATGAATACTTCAGCAATCGCTGTGAAGTCATTGGAGTAAGCCTGGCAGAGGCCGAATATGAAGTAAATTAGGCAAATCCCATCTTTTGTGATTATCTTCAATAGATGAGAGTAGTTGACACTCTTCTATCGCTTAATAGACAGATTTCCTTTCAGAGTCATAGCGATAATTCGATTCACCACTCCTAATCCTATAGTAAAATGCAAAAAATCCGAATTTTCCTTCTCGATTCTAAAGATACGATCAACAGTGATTGTCCATACCAATAAAGCATTGGTAATCATGACAAAGATGCAAACTATTTTCACGATTAAATTTTCTGACTGGAGCAAATCATAGATAGTTTTTTATTATTTGTTATGATGCTCTTGCCATTGCTATAAAAACTGATACCTTTCATCGTATTTTATCGCAAAGTTACGTCCGTAGTAGTTTAACAGCTTTTACTTTAGACGCTGAAGCTTTGTTCTCGTCATAAAATTTAGAAATTTCTCATAAAGGTTTGCGTCGATTGCCTGGTTTTCCTTCTAGAGACTTGTTCGACGCTATTTCGGATAGTTGGTCATGGTTTTAGTCTTTCCACGATGCATAAGCTTCATCTTTTCCATCTATATTTAAAATAATATGAACGTAATTTGGAAAACTTATAAACATGTATTTGAGCGATTTTTTAGAAGAATAATATTAAGTACTGGGCTTAATTGTGAAGTAATGAATGCGTTTATCATTCTTATTATTCGTAATTTCATTTTTTACCGAAATTGAGCATGAAAACTTCTTTAATTTTATAAACGATTTAATTATAATATCGTAATGACCTTCTATTGTAGTCGAGTTTCTCTTTCCAAAATCATCAATTTCAATAAAAACATATCGATTCTGTTCAATTTGCCAAAATTAATAACTATGGACCAAAGGAAAAATAACACGAACAATTAGAAAATGATTTAAAGCTGCATAAGAGCATTTATAATGGAAAAATAGAGTATTAATAAGAGAATGGCTACGAAAAATATAGCAATTAGATGATATCATCCGTCTTTTCATTCCTTCACTATCGACTCCAAGGGCGGAGGAATGATGATGGATGCTGTAGATTATTCAGGCTTTTCGATCAATTTGCTTCTAAAAATCAGATCGAAATCATTATCATTGTTTGCTATAAAGAAATTGGAAGGATGTTTTTCTAATTTACTCAAAAAAGATGTCTTTGCGCTTTCGGAAGGAGTCTCCACGCATGTTATTACGTGCTATCGATGCGGTATCTCCATTACAGCGCCTTTAGCACGACAGCTGTTTCTTCCTGAACGAATTCTCTCATGTTTTACAGCAACTACCTTTTATTCTACATTATTCCACTATGTTTTTTCGAGACTGAAATAATCCGGCTTCTTTCTTCCACTCCTGAGTTGAGGATTCAACTTTACAGGGGATATGGCAGATCTCTTTGCGCAGGATCTGTAAACCTTTGCGAAGGGTCGATTGTTTGTATTGGGGTCGATGGAGTTAAGAGACAGATGAGAACCGCGATTGATGCTGCTAAGCTCTGCATAATTTTTAGATGGTTGATCATCGTTTTAGAAGGTTTTGTATTTCGCCATAGTACGATCAGGGACGCACCCCATTGCAAATTATTATAAAAATAAAGAATTCCCCTTGCAATAGTGATTAAAGTGGTCTAATAGATATGCAGAATTCAAACGATCACGACAACACATTTTAGAGGGCGTATGCAATCTCAATTGCTCGACCCCTCAAAAAATCGGTGAAGTTCCTCAGTCCGACCAGGTTCAGGCTTAAGGTTTCGCAAAAGTATTGACGAAGTGTCTGTGATGGGTTCTTTTCGTTCCAAAATCCTCGACTTTCACTTATGTTTTCCCAGTTTCCGACTCCGTAGTACAAAATTCCCCTACAAATCAAACAGTCATGCCGAACAGTCCATGCCTGCAGCGTGGTAATTTCTTTCAAGACTATCTTTGGCGTATGAATCTTCAGCTATATATTCGGGTCATTTTCAAACATTCGGCAAAAGATTTTCATGCGGAAAAGGTCTGTAATTGTCTTGAAGATAGAGCTTGGCTGAATAAAATAATAATTACTTGGAATTTGAAGAAAAAGTAAACTTTAGCTTCTTCCGAAATCTTGGTCTTAATCTTTGAGATGCATGAAGCGTAAAGATGAGCCATGAAGAAGCTTATGTATTGTTCAAGCTTGGCTATTATGGCTGCTTTCGGTTCGCTGAAACATTTAGGCTCGATTTTCATCATTTTGTTGTAATAATCTTCAATGGTTAAGGTATTCGCGCCGAAAATCATGATAACTCTCAAGAAGACCACCCTCTCTAACTCTGAAAGTTGCTTAGTGTTTGTCTTGTCCTGTAAGTATTTTTCATCAAACTGCTCACAAAGCATCCGTATAAGTGAGCTTGGGTAGAGTTTATTTCCATTTGGATTGTAAATAGAGCCTCTCAAGTTTTGGCTGCTTGACAAGGTTAGCGAAGATTGTTTGTATGAAGAATTAGCTGATGAAACAGGCTAATTCTTATCATTCGTACTCGAAGAAACATCTTCTCTTTCTTTGTGAAACTTGATCCTGGCAATCTTGATGTTGGAATAGTAATATTTTCCCAAAGGAGACATCTTTTCATCCATGATCAAGAGTGAATACCCTTGCAGCATCTGCTTGAAATCGAACATATTTCCGACGACTTTGAGGCTCTGGTATGCGACAATTAGCACGTTGAATTTGAAGACAAAGTACTTTGCTGAGGTCTTTACGATTGACTTGCGTATCATCTCCTAGATGTGCTACTGTGGACCTTGCAGAACAAGAGCAGTTAGGTTTGGTGTCTTTTGGATCAGGTTGCTAGCCCACCAAGACACTTTGAGCTCGTCTGTAAAAATCGCTACTGGGGCAGGGTTCTTATCAAGAAAGTAAATTGTGTTGATAAGCTCACACATGGCTTCAGCTTTCACTGCCATGTTTTTAATGTTCAAGTACTGCTTTGATTTTTGGGTATAGATGGAGTGAATATTTTCCACTTCGAAGAAACTATCCTAGCCTAAAAGCCTTGTTATATTTCCAGTCTTGTCCTCTTTCCCTGTAGGTCTTTTGGTAAGTTTTATGTTGTTTTCGAGACCGTATGCACTGATGCAGTTGGCCAGATATTTTTTGATGATGCATTAGGGTAGCTATCTGTGAGAGTAGATATCGTTCATTTTGAGCTGATGGAAGAACTTAGCGAGATGGTGCTTGCATTGCCTAAAAACACTCATATCCACCCAAACGAAGGAGTTGTAGGTGTGGCGCCACTTAATCAGAAATTTGAAAGTGCCCCGCATGCCAATGTTTGCACAAAGGAACTTGTCATCTCTTAGGAGCTACCATATTTTGTCGATTGAGAAGAGTCTGTAGTCTGCAGGGACACACATAGAAAAGATGGCCTCTATCTACGGCTAGGAGCTGACTGAGATATTCAATGCTTCGTCATTTATTAAGCTTGGATTGATATGGCAATCCTAAACCCAGGTGAAATGTATGGGCGAGGGATGATTGACCAAGACGAAAAAATATTCCTTTTGGTTGTAGTTGAGCTTGCTGATGACCTCCTTGATGCCGAACTGGGTAAGACAAGATAAGCAGACGTTTTGCCTTTCACTTAAATTGCTGTATTTGCATTTGGCTCCTGATTCCATAACTTTCAATGGGAGGGGATGGCATCGCTGATGGACCTTCCGGAGACAGATGCTACAAGTATGGGTCTGTGTGTCAGTCAATTCCAAGTAGTTTTTGCAATTCATGCATTTGTTGGAGTCAATACATGATAGACATTCGTAGCTGCTTGCAGTGAGATTCTTTCTTACTTCATAGTGCTGCTGGGCCAGGGATTCAAGACATTTAGGGTGGCAGCCTCGATTGCAAGCTGTACAGCTCATAGAGGGGAACTCCTGATGGATCTTTCCCAAGCATGAAAAACACGTCTCCCTCACGCTGGGGTACATGAACTCGCGCATGATCTCGCTGGCGCTCCGCATGTCGAGGAGGTTGTGGTAGACCTCCTCGCTGATGTTCAGAACTCTGCTGCTAGCCTCGAACTCTTGCATTTACGATGGGCAATTATAATAGCGTAGGCTATTGCATTTTATATCAATTAATATGTATTTCAATATTGAGATCAATAGCCTGATATTGAGATCAATTGGTTGCGGCCCTATATAGCTTGGCGAAATGGGCAAGAGTCATTGTAAAGGCCTTGCTGGCTAATCCTGCATGGAGGAACTCTGCTCCAACGCCCTGGAAGTTGTGGCTAAATGGACCATAGCAAGTATTTCGGTTACCGAGAGAGTCCACTATATGTTTTCCACACTTATCAGCAGTAGTTGTATAGAATGCCTATGCGTTTCTAGTCATCGTCGTGGAAACAATGTAGGGTCGTGCAGTGAGGGTGTCTATTTTTTTCGAACATTAATAGCCAACTGCCTGAGAGAAAAAGTCAATCAACTTTTTGGTGGCGCTATAGTGGGCACTACCTGCGTAACTGGCCATGGCTGCACCTGAACTCAGATTAATGACACCTGACCTGTGTTTTCTCTCCCCCATCTTTCCCAGGAAAAGGTGGCTTAGAATAACCACTGGCAAGCAGTTAATCTTCATTTATCTTCTCACCTCTTAGTAAGATAGGTTAGCGAAGTAGTCTTCATATTATGTTGAGTACCTGGAGCATAATAACCAACATTATTGACGAGAATGCTGACGTCCTTTTTCATTATTTCTTTGAACGATGCTGCATACTCCTATTCGGTTGTCATTTTCTCAAAGTCCATTGGGCTGGTTTCAATCTGAATCTTGGGGTTGATTGTTTGGAGCCTTTCCCGAGCAGCCTGCAATTTTTCCTTGCTCCTGCTCACGAGGATGATATCGAAGCTTTCTTTGGCAAGCTCCTCTGCAATTGCCAAGCCGATTCCCTCTGATCCGCCTGTTATCAAGGCCCATCCTCCTCCATATCTTTTATGAAGATCATGCCTGCGAGTAAGGTAAGGACCGATGAGGGCTTTGATGAAGAGGAACAACCTTATGAGGCCGACCCAAAAGGAAATGAATAAAATGCCTGAGAGTATTGAATTTTATTCAAGAAGATTGTATATTTCAGTGCTCATCTAATATTAATTACGAATTATTTAAAATTCTAAAAAAGAAAAGGGGTGAACCGAATAGGATCGGGAAGTTTTTCATTACTTGAAAAGTGAAAATAAGAATTAATGACACTTGATATTGAAAGAAATATCCCCTCTGTTCTTCTCTGTTGGGCATTTACGCCTGGACGGCCTTCACTATGATTCTACCATTACAAAAAAAATATATTCAAATTGATAATTATTAATCATCATGGGAATGTAACGGAATGTTTTTGTCTAAGCGATTGAAGATATGGTCATTTCAGCTGAAGATAAAGCCCATCACGTTTAAACTGTTTCCATATTAGTCCATCTAGAACTTAAAGTTATATGAATGTTTTATTTGACAAAATTGGTAATAAGCATGCGACAAAATTAATTCTTATACTCTTTTATTTTGAAATTATTTGCCTAAGAATTAATTCTTACATTTAAATCATTTTAAAAATGCAGGCACTTAACCAAAACACAACAATCAAGCTGGCCGTTGAGCACAACATCAGCTCACTAAAAGTAATTGAAGCTCGCTACGACCTCAACCAAACCGTCCTATCTGTGAAGGAAAACATCGAAATGCGCTTCGGCTCAGTAGCCGCCTATACTAAGCTTCAACTCAAAGACCCCAAGGGTGCACTCATCGCAGAAATGAATGATGACATGCGAACACTCGGATCCTATGGAGCAGCCACCGGAATGGTCCTCTATGTAATCGACCTTAACCCCACCTCCATTCATAAAGAGATCGAAAGCTTTGAGGGGGTGGAAAAATATGTCATCAGCGAAGAAGATTACGATAAACTTCCCGAAAACTTCAGAAAATGGAAAAAGGAAATGATTAAGAAATATCCCCAACTACTTGAACAAAAACAAGCAGTCGTTGCAACTAATCAATTCGACCCGGACTATATGTCCGAGCTCGCTAGCACTGTTTCTATTGGATCTCGATGCAAGATTGAAAGCGGAGCAAGAGGTAGTGTTGCTTTTGTGGGAAAAGTCGTCGATTTGGGTCCAGGCTACTATGTGGGAGTTGTTTTGGACTAGCCATACGGCAACAGTGATGGAAAAGTGAAGGGAGTGAAGTACTTCGAAGCATCAGACAAGTATGCAACATTCGTTAGGCCCAACGCCTTGGAAATTGGTGACTTTCCAGTACTGGACCTTGATGATGAACTATGATCTATTTAATCATCAATCACTTCGAATATAACTAGTTCAAGCCTGACTCATTATACTATAATTAAAATGTTTGTAGACGACCCAAGGCTTCGCCGGATAAAAGCAACCGATGGCAGACGTAGGGAGAAGGGCCCTATTCGGGTAGGAGGTGGACTAGACAGCCAGAGCCATAATCAATCCCAGAACCAGAACCAGAACCTGATCCCGCCCAGGAATGATCCTCCTCAGCCACCCCCAACTATCAACTAGAGCCAGCAGAGCATAAGGACCATGCTTGGTTCAATATGGGGCAACACCCCCAACATATTCTCGAACCATCTGAACCAAAACCAACCACTTCAAACAAGCCCAGATCCTCAAAGATTTCCACAAAACATGCACTCTCAAACTTCGCAGGCTGGAGGCATTTACAATCCTACTACAGAGGTTCTCCAAAGGCAAAGGGAAGAAGCACCACATGTCAATCTAAGTGGAAATGCGGAAAGGCTTCCCCAGGAAATCCTATTATACCTCAGGCTAACCAAGAAGTAATAAACAATTCAGTTCCACACTCCGTTCAGCCACAACAGGAAATAAATCAAGCCCAATGGCTTGTCCCGATTGAGGGATTTTCCCAAAGGCAAAATTTCAACGAATCCTTTCCAGTCTTTGTTCCCAGATTCACCCAGCGGGTGGATTAAAGATTAATTGGCTACCCTCGCAAAATCAATGTGGCTGCCTCTGCGAATACTTCAACAAATATTCCAAACATTCCCTAGGCCAATCCTCCTTATTTTCAATGGAATGCTCCAAGTCCAGATAGGAGGATATAAATTGAACCTGACAATAACTACCAGAACCAACCAAATTTACCATATAGCTTATACCCATAGCAGCCAAATGTTCTTACCTATCCTCAAACTAATCCATATTAGCAAACAAATGCATACTACCAACAACAACACCAGAGCATGATGCCGTAAAATGCTTTTGTGCAATACCTTCAAAATCAAATGACTGCCATAACCAATCAAATCAATCTCGCTTATGCAATTAAACCTCAAGTTCAACTTCAAGCCAATAGGCCTTAGTAATATGCAGAGTCTTTCTCTATTCCTTCCAGTCACATTCGCTTTTTGCAGGCATTGCAAATCGACTTATCGGAAATAGACTTCTCTACAGTAATTCTGCCATACTACCGATTCTAATTCTAAACTGGAAGAAACCAATGGAACCCTAACCTCACAACTATCAACCCAAAGGCAGTGGATTACTTCATGCTTTTCCAATACTTGGTAAGGCAATAGACAGCAAAGAACAAAACATCAAACATATTTTTAGTCTTGAAAAGATTGGAAGAGTCATTTTCCAAGTAGTCATCTTCAATTGTTCCTGAAAGCGGTTTCCTATAAGCCAAAGTGAAGGATATGAAAGAATATATTCCTTTTATCGCTTCTATCAAAAGATGGTAAATAGTAAATAATATAGGTATGAAAGGATAAACGCCATTCTCAAAATTTGCAAAGAGAAGCTCAACATCATCTACAAAAAAACACCCGTAATTGCAGAGAACAAATTGATGCTGTTCAAGCTCGGCGCATCATAATCAAGCAAAGCCTTAAAGATCGTTCAATCTGCTCACAAAAAATTTGACCTGGTCCGTCAACAAACAGCTTCAACAGAAGAGCTACTTCAAATATACAATAAAGTAGGCTACCAATATTGCTTCTATTATCCTGATGATGGAGTTGCTCAGATTTGCCAACAAATCTACGAAGACTTCAAAGAAATGCTCACCAAGACAAACTAATTTGAATGTTTCTATCCCAAGAGGATATACGGAGAGAACCAGGAGTTTCAAAAGGCGGATTCAATTTCTCTTTCAATTGAAATGATTCACAGGTTGGCATAATAATGCGGCAATTTAGAGGATCTCCAGGCAAAAGTGCGCAAGATGAAGGCAAGGCTCGCCATCAAGCAAAGAGGACAGTCGCTATTGCTGAAAGATGAGAAAAAATCATCCGAATACTTCAAAAAAGAATGGAGGATAGTAAACTTGTTGAGAGAAGTTCAGTCAATCCTGAAAAACCGGAGGAAAAAATGCATGATGGATGAGTAGTGATTGCAATGGACTTATTGCATAATCTTTATAACAACATACGAATAGCTATCTAATTATCATGACTATTGCTTTTTCCTATTGGCGAACGTTATGCATAGAAAACTTGCTACCAGCCCTGCCAAAATACACATTCTTAATTTGAGGCAAGACTGTTACATACTGATTGCCATCTTAAAATACTTTTGGTCATTTTATAAATGATAAACTTCTCTGAGCACTATTTGTTCGGCACAAGCTGTCTCACTATCGTCCACAAGTGAAGAGTATTGTACGATATCCGATGCATTTATCTATCTTATTCCATATGACTAATCAACGATCGATGAATTTATACCCATAATAGTCTATACCCTATAACCGCTTGCTCTTTGGTATAAGTAGCTATAACGCTCCAGCATCAAAAAGAATACAGCCTCATCAGTATTCATTTATCCATTTTCTAAAGTATACCTTAAAAAATTCTAAAAGATGTGGTAAGCAGATGAAGCGGCCGATGCTTTTCCTCCCAACCAATTTCCCCAGACAAACAAGCGCTTACTTGTTGTTATATTTGCATAGTTTTTGCCTTCATCTTTGAAACCGACTTCAAATGGATGGAAAGGTAAGTCTTATCCTTCTTGTATCACCCAGTCAGCTTGGTAATGTTTGAAAAAGGTGCCAAGGGTTCCTTACATAATTGCCATTTTATTCAAAGAATGTGTGATAGCTCCATCGATCCATATGAGATAATCAGAATTAAATGGGTCTATTTAGGAGGCTTCCATAAGTAGCCTCATCTTACTCATGACCACTGGATTATACATTTTTAGTCCGTATTGTGGGAGTATAGAATAATGTTGCCACTTAAGCCAATCTTTCTTGGCATTATCAATTGTTTGCCAAATTTTAGCTGTATACCAATATTGTTCAAATTCCTTTAGGGTCTTGTTTACGAAGATGATGTTCCCCTTATATTTCTGGTTAGCCTCCACGAAATTTCGTACTTCTTAGCTTCCGAATATGATTAGATTATGGTTGGTTGAAATGGTGTCCTTGAGATAGTGCAGGTAGTATTCAAAGGTTCGCTTGAAGAATACCATATCACCTCTAGAGACGTCCCAGAGGCCAGTAACGTATGTTACCTTCAGATCTTGATTTGTTGTGTGGCAAGATATAGCCACTATGAGTGCCAACAAATATTTAATCATTAGTTTATAAATTAGATGTTGAAGGCACTAATGAATTAAATCGAAAGAATTATATGGACATAGACTATGAAATCAAAAAAGTCGAGATATCTTTGAGGTTTTTATTGTAACTGGCAGTAAAAAATTACAAATTAAAAGTATATTCAGCTTAAAGAGATCAAACAGAAAAATAAAGAGTTGATGACGGTAGAAGTACAAAATTATATATCCGTTAAATACTATAATTATATATCCCAAAGTAATTCTGATGGAAAAAAATCTGAAAAAAAATATGGATGCTTCGCATCAGAACACATCAAAATACCCAATTTCTCATCAACCGTTCATCCACAACTTGCTTTTCCCCAAGAAGTCGTGGACTGAGGAAGAGGACCAATTACTTATATCGGCAGTGAGCAGATTCGGCGCGAACAAATGGTCACAAATCGCCAAGTACATCCCGAACAGGATGGGCAAGCAATGCCGCGAACGCTGGTATAACCATCTGAGCCCAGTCATCAACCGCGAGGACTGGACTTCTGAGGAGGAATGGATGCTTTATCTTGGGTACACAGCTCTCGGAAGCAAATGGGCCAAACTCACAAAGCTGCTTCCCGGCAGAACTGATAACTGTATCAAAAATCACTGGAATTCCTCCATGCGGAAAAAAGTAGAAGCACTAAGATAACGGCTGGAAAGCCTAAGCAGGAAAGAGGGAAAAGACATAAAAACTAAGGCACTTGAATTGCTGAAGGAATATAATCCCAAAATAGTTTAGGAAATCTAAAATCGAAGAAAAAACAATGAAGAATAAAGCAAGTTCTTGACATAGGAATCTCCAAAGACACAGCTATATAAGAAAGATTCTTAAGATTCACTAAGTTTCACAAATATCCTGAGGAAGATTGATGAGAAAGACAATATTGACCTTAAAAGGCAATAATCTTATCAATATCGTGGCTGGTGCAATTTCTCCAGTTAAAAAAAGAGAAAGGAAAATAAAGTCAAGGAGCCTCAAAAAATTTAAATTTTCGACCAGATTAGTGATGATCAAAAGCCAGAGACAAGTAAGACTCTTGAGGAAAAATAAACACACCTTAGCCAAATCTAAAATTTCCTTGAAGAAGATTAGGAAGAGATCCCCTTACCCTTACCGTTGCGCAGGCTCTCTTCAATTGATTAGTCTCCCATTTACCTAAGAGATGGGAGCTTTTGCCAGTCAAATGATTGAAAATTAATATTATGATTGTTTTCACAAGTTCCTTGGATATCTTGATGCATCTTAACTTCGAATCATATTAATAACAATCTATAATCAAATGAAGATCGCAATCTGCCTACTTTTGGTCGTGGTGGCATTTGCCAACACCTGTGGGGAAAACTGCCCAGCTGGTGACTGTCCAACTTGCTTCTGTGGAGTGGGAAAAAATCCTGTAGATATCGCAACGTGGTGCGCTAAGTCTACGTGGAACCAAAATTGCTGCAAATGTATTGTCTCACATGAGTCTGCAGGCAATACTCACGCAGTCACCTATAATCCCAATGGCTCTTCCAATGTTGGCCTATGGCAAATCAACACTGTAAATAAGTGAGTTATATAGATTAATTGGACTGCGTGCAGTGGAGGCAGCGCTCCCTGTGATCCAAACACCAACCTTAACTGTGCTCTCAACGTCTACAAGCTAGGTGGAAACACCTGGAAATCATGGGCCTCGCATACTGCCTGTGGATGCTGATCTTCAATCACATCTTTTAATCACTTATTGTATGATTTATGCTCAAGGATGCAACCTATCCTGATCTTTTCGTTTAAGGAAGAATATTATCAAGAATAGAGAACTCTACCTTCATAATTTTGGCAGATAGTTGGTCCTTAATAATTAAACTATCTTTAAGCTATATTCAATGAAGTTTATGCCTATTATGTAGTATAGCAGGGACAACTAAAAGTATATCACTCTCTGTGGGCCTGTGCAGACTCGGGAGCAAGCTGGGCCTCCTCGAATTTGGGCATTAATTTGCTGTAGCACATATAAATTCCGATACCAAACATAAGGAACATGCCGGTACCGCTAAACAAGAAGCTTGAGAGGGAAAACCCGGGCTCCTCGAAAAGATACTGCAGTCTGTCAATCGGCTTAAGGTAGATAGGCTCTCCAGTGCGTTCAAGGATGGCTCTTGTGAAGGGATGAATGAGGTTGATAGAGCTTTATCCTGTTGATTTGGTGTCGATCATCAAGAGGGGGTAAAGGTTGTATGTGGAAATAACTTAGACGAAGCTTCTGCCGACTGGAAGTTGCGGACTAAATCAATCACAAAGTACAGGGCAAAGGTGTTTTGGTGGTGCGGGTAGATATATTTTCCATTTGAGTTGATTGTAATTTTGAGAGAGTTGACCTCCTCCATCCTTCCCTTACCGTAAGGTAGATCATTGGCGATGAGTCTGATCTCTATGCATGCGAGCGAAGCGATCAAGAAGCAGAAAGCGGTAAGCTTCAACATCTTTGTTTGGATTTGTAATATTTATAATTGAATCAACAGTGATGCGCGAGGAAAAATAATAAAAGATTGATGTCAGCCTTGGCCCCATCGCCTACAAAAAGATTGTCTATCATCTCGTCAGATACCCCACCAGCAAAGTCACAGGTAGGAGTCAAATTATTCAGGAGTGCTCGTCGGCAAGAAAAACTAAATACTAGATGCATTCCCCCTCTTCCATACACCCATCGTTAACCCAACTCTCAGTGTCGCTATGGATCTCATCGAGTCCAACTTAGATGGCTCGCTTTCGATCATCGGCTTTTACGAGTTTGTTGAGGGAAATGAAGCGAAAATCAATGGAATGATTGAAAATAATCCTCAGTTGAAAGAAATGATCAACATGCGCGTACCTATCTGTTCATAAAGGTCTGGGTCAACGGCGAAAAGGAAGTGAAGTTTGCCTCACCGCGCTTCAATTTCATCACCCCCAAATGGGAAGTAGCAGCAGAGGGCCTCAAGAAAGGAGAGTACCGATTTTTGGTCGACTTTGATGCTCACTTTGAAGAAATCGAACTGGACTTCAGAAATACCTACGTTCATTGATTGATGTGTTTGTCTTATAGATTCAGAAGAAAATACTATGAAATCTATTATTCGAGATTGATGACTCTGAAGAGATTCGTGACTAAAAACAAGATGCAAACTTTCAAATTATGGAATCATATAAAAAGTAATGATATCAGCTTAACTATCTAACACAATTGAGAAATTCTCTTGCCTTTCCCAATTCAAACACAACTTTTTACAGGTTATCGTAGTATTACCCCAACAGACTCTCTCTTCCTTTGGTGAGGATTTCTCGCTCCTGTGAGATGATATTAAACTACTCAATTGCTTCCAGCCTCTCACTCCTTGAGTGGCTAACCATTCGACTGGAGGCACTCCTGTCTTTGCCCTCGTGGTTGACTTTGGGAGTCAATTTTATCACTATCTTTTTCTCTGGTTCGGTTTGGCTCATTTCAAACTTAAATATTATTAATATGCAAATGTTAAATAGCGAACGTGAAAAATAAAGGAATATGTTTATCTCCTTCTAAAGCGATTGATAATCAAGATTGTTATTAGGCTTCCTCCAGTACTCCCTTGTCTCTGCCAAGGCTAAGGCTGCTGACGCTGTGGAAGGTTCTATCTGCCGTCAATCCTCCATAATTGTACCATTTTAGTAGCAGCTTCGAAAATATATCCTTAAGCTTTACTAATCCAACAAAACTCCTCTCCTCCCTCTCATAGACAACCGCAAAGTTGACTTTTGCATTGATCATCCTCTCTATTGCAGTGGAAAGGGTTGAATCTGTATAAACAACCGCCAAATTTTTGCAAATAATATCTGGCTGCGAACTTATTTTTTGGTTTATTTCAAACGAAAGCAGTTGTTTGAACTGCATATAGCCAATGATATTATCCACACTTTTTGAATAAACCAAAAGTTTGCTAAAATAATACTTCCCAAGATGATTGAGCAGCCTAGGGGAAAGATCTGCTTATATGCCTAGCAAAAAAATGTTCTTTTTGGGAACTAGGAGATCTTTTACTTCAATAACGCTCAATTGTCGTAATTTTTAGAGTAGTTAGAGTTATTCCTGACGTACGGGATACTGTAAAGCTGCAGCATCTGAGTATCCGAGCAGGCGATGCATATTCTCCTTTGTTAGATAAGGATGATCACCCTAAGATTTTCCTTCCGGGCTAAAGATTTTCTTTAGGAGTCCATTCAACGGTATTAATTTATTGAGAATTTTGGCTAAAGTTATAATCCAAACCCATTTACCTATGCATTTTGGAGAATGGTGGCTATTCAGTATAATTCTAGGCACTAATTCACCGCAAATCGAGAGCAGGATGACCGAAAAAAGAAGCACAAGCTTTAGTGAAAAGTATGTTAATAACTGTAGGGGCAAAGTGATAGCAACGAGGAAATATACTGAATATAGGCAGAGCATCAGTATATGATAGTTACTCTTCATGCTAGACAGTCCTTCAACTATCTATTTGTCAATTTAGCCATTACTTTTACCTCTTTGTTCATCTTTTTTCCAGCTATCGGATGCCAACTCGGAGAATAACATCAACAGATATCTGGAAGAACCGAGCAAGAAGCAAATGATGATGATTTAGGACAGGTATAAGGCTTGAGTGAAGAATAGAATGTATTGCGGTTGAAAGTTTAGCATTGCGGTTTTGTGTGGAAGGTTCTTAATTTGAAAAGGATTACGATTTATAAATTTAGTTTTTGAAAAAAGCTGGCATAGGACAAATTAACTGTCCTTTAAGATAGTATATATCGATATGCAAACCTTTTTGCTTCTTGTGTTTTGTCGGATTATCTCGCAAGAATAGATCAAGAAATTTTCTTATTTTTTAGAACTGAAGGATAGGCATAGAGTTAATGATATAAAAGCATTAGAGATAAGCATCATTTGAACAAATAGAAATAATTATAGCATGCAGAAATTACTGTGAAGAAAATATGATGTTTGCCTTCATGAAAAATAATAAGAAAAGGCAAATATTATTAATTTGCTTATTACGAAATTTCATAAATAGAATTTTATAAGCATTCCTATATGATAATATTATTTCGGTTCAATTTTCTGATATACTAAAGCACCATCGTCTAATTTACATTATTAACTTAGATAAAGATCAATATGAAAGGTTCAAACGCAAACAAAAATGCAATTTACTGGTTCAGAAAGGCACTTAGATTGCACGACAATCCAAGCCTTATGCACTGCTTAAAAAACAGTCGTCTGATATATCCAATCTTTATCCTTGATCCGCATTTTGTTAAATCAGGCAATGTAGGTCCGAACCGATGGAGATTTCTATTCTAATCCTTAAGAGACCTAGACAATTCTTTGAAGAAACTAAACTCCCGTTTAATATTACTTCAAGGAAAACCGGAAACAATACTAGTTGAAAAGTTCAAAGATTGGAAAATCGAGCTTCTCTGCTTCGAAAGTGACACATAACCTTACTCAATGTATCGGGATAGTTGTGTTAAAGGAACCTGCAAAGATTTGGGGATTGAAGTCTTCACTTCTTCATCACATACGCTTTACGATATGAACAGTCTCTTTAATTATAATGGAAAAACCCTTACAAAGTCTTATGGATCATTTATGAAGCTGATAGAAAAGTATGGACCACCATAGACACCGATCCCAGCTCCAAGCATCGATGATTTCGCGAAGAAGCATCCTAATGTAGACGACTAAGCATTTACTATCCCTGATTTATAAGTGCTAGGAATAGATTAAAACAATGATTGCGGCCCCTTGCTTTATCCTGGAGGAGAAACTTAGGCAATTAAACGAATGGAAAAGTATATTGCCAATAAAAAATACATCTGCGAGTTCGAAAAGCCAAATACAAGTCCTAATTCTCTGAAACCTTCAACTACTGTACTGAGTCCTTACCTGAAATTTGGAAATTTAAGCTGTAGATTATTCTATTACAAGCTTAAATAAGTCTACAAATAGATGAAAAAGCATTCATTACCACCTGTATCTCTTGAAGGCCAACTGTTATGGAGAGAGTTTTTCTATTTTAATGGTGCCTTTACACCAAATTTTGATAAAATCGAAGGGAACGCTATATGCAAGCAAATTAAATGGGACAAAAATGACGCATATCTTGAAGCATGGAAAAATGGCAAAACTGGATATCCATTCATAGATGCAATCATGATCCAACTTCGATAGGAAGGATGGATTCATCATCTAGCTCGCCATGCGGTGGCTTGCTTTTTGACAAGAGGCGACCTTTACATCTCTTGGGAAAGGGGAAAATAAGTCTTTGAATATCTCCTTCTAGATGCTGATTGGAGCTTGAATGCAGCTAATTGGATGTGGTTGTCATCTTCTTCATTCTTCTATCAATATTTTAGAGTATATTCACCGATATCCTTTGGGAAGAAGACCGACCCTAACGGAGATTACATCAAAAAGTATATTCCGGTTTTAGCCAAATTTCCTCCTAAATACATTTTTTAACCCTGGAAAGCTCCTTTACAAGTTCAGCACGAGGCCAAATGTATAATTGGAGTTGACTATCCTAACCCGATTGTTGATCATGCAGTTGCTAGTAAGAGCAATATGGAAAAGATGAAAAAATATTTCGGTAAATAAGAGACTGGATGAGAATGATGTGTTTGCTTATCGATATCGGTCAATATTTAAGATTATTCAAGATCAATTCTAATATTTCACTTTCTCTGAGGGCTTGATTGCAGGAGTTTTAAGTTTGCTGATTTTTTCTGCTAGATATGAGCAAGGCTAAACTTTATGGCTTTTCGCTTTTCCAGACATTTCTTGCTCTTCTCTGGTGAGATTTTATGTTTAGATTTATCATTCAAAGTGACAGATTGAGTAGATGTGAGCTCAGTTTTTATGTGAAGATTCAGTTTATTTTTGTTTTCTTTCATTGACCTGTCAAGGTTATGCTCACTCTTCATCCTGCGAATTTGGTCCTTTTATTTTTCAGCCCTGACAATCAAATCTGCCATATTAGCTCCTGTAAGATCTTTGTTATTTTTTATGAAAATCTTCATCTGTTTTTTCTTTTTGTATCTATCTGTCAGATTTTTGTACAAGAAATTAATGGCTAAATCTATGGTCGATTTGTCTCTTGGAGAGTTGTGAGGCTTGTCAATGTACTATAGCTGTTTTATCCGCGAGCTAGAGTTCTTATAGAGCTGAACAACATCCTCGCTTTTAACGCATTCGTCCATAAGTGATGTTATGAAAAGTACTGGCTGATCGATATTTGCGATTAGTTTTATAGGTTCCAACTGCTTGATATCGAAAAGATGCTCTTCCTTTATGCAATCCCGAATGTAGTCAAGCACACGCTCAATAATAAATCCTGGAAGCATTGATCGTTACTGCCCTATTTGTTTAACGAGAGACCAAAGCGAAGCGTAAGGGGAGTCTAAGATGCAAGCGATTATGTCGTCTCGGAACTTGGATTCGTTCAAATAAAAAATGACTCAAAATTAGGTATAACTTACTTGTTGCTGCACCCATCGACCTTCCCCAAAGCAAAAATCGTCGATTGCCGAGGGATCTCATTTTTCTAATAATGCAATCAAGATCCCTTGCCTAATAGTACCCCAGGGATATGTAGTTGCCTTGTGATTGCCCTGACCCTGAAAAATCAAAAAGGCAAACATTCCATCCCTTTTCGATTAGTTGCTCGAGATATTGCACACCTTGCATACATTCAAGTCTTACCTTATATTCTGGATCCACTGTTGCAATGGCAATAAATGACACAGACGTCAGATTGTCTGGCGTGTTCATAGTAACTATATTGGAGGAGCTGATCTCGATCGTTGGTAAGACTGCCATCGATTCTGGAGTAGCTTTCGGTTCGTTTTTTGCCGAGGTCGATACCAGTATAGGTGGATCGGTATGGCCTAAGCAAATTATTTATGATGGCTTCCATTCTTTAACGTTAAATTGTATTATTATTAGTGTTTATTATGAATTGCTCAATGCTTCAAACTAATCATATTGAATAGTGAGATCTTATTGCTCAATGCATCAATAAGAGCCATGATAGTCATAAAAAGCTTGTTAAAAATGATGATTTTGTCAATAAGCCCATCATTCATTTCTACTTTTTTTTCTTGTGGTGATGCGGTTACTCCTTTTTTACTTACTTGGATGTATCCATACGTATCCCTTCGAGATCGCAATGATTCCAACTTCCTTTCCAGCAATTGATTATACCTTACACTCCAAATTAGAAGTTCTCAGTGACAATTTATTTGTGCTACATCCAGTAACCAATCTGTTAAGCACTGACTTCCTTACCTTTCTCTTTATTGAGCCGCCATTTTGTTGCTACTAATTTGATTGATTTTTCTTTTTTCTTATAACTCCAGGTCCCACTGATATGAAGCTACTCATCCCAGTTGTAGCATTCCATGTCAGAGTTGTTGCATAAGTTGACATCAATGTTTTCGAAAGTGCCATCTTAGTAAAGGATGACAGTATTGCCTCCAGTTGTTGGCCAGCCACTATAAAATCGGCATTTGACTACCTTGTGTCCCTACATATAATATCTTGAATCTATTAACCTACTTAGAATCAATCGAATTCGATTATATTGAAGATAAGTCTTCGAGAGTCGACTATTCTATATAATTGCAAAGATAATTTAGCCTTTTTAGTCAAAAGGAGAATTTCGTCAGAGATAAAGTATATTGCGTTTATAATTCGAAGATGCTAAAACTCAAAATGAAAAATATTTGCTCATAAACAAATCATTTCACCACTTATACGACGGTGCCAGTTACAACTCCTTTAAATTGCAAAATTCCCAACTTCCTTTCCAGGTATTGATGGTTCCTTTTGCCCCAAACTCAAAGTTCTCAGTTTTGAGTTCCTTTTCTGGCATCCACTGATCAATTTGTTCCGGGCTTAA
This sequence comes from Nymphaea colorata, assembly GCF_008831285.2. NCBI lineage: Eukaryota > Viridiplantae > Streptophyta > Magnoliopsida > Nymphaeales > Nymphaeaceae > Nymphaea > Nymphaea colorata. The sequence continues at coordinate 35,414 of NW_022205220.1, forward strand.
CTCTTTAGCTTTTTAATTGACTAGCCACCATCTGTTTGCAGCCAGCTTCAAGGACTTTTCTTCCGTATTGTAGGTCCAAGCCCCAGTAACATGCAGCTACTCGTTCCAGTTATAGCATTCCATGTCTGAGCTGTTGCTTTTGTTCTCATCTATGGCTTGGAAAGTGCCATCCTAGTAAAGAGCGACGGTAGTTTCGCCACTCGCTGGCCAGCCATCATAAAAACGGTATTTGATTACCTTGGGCGCCTGCATTAAATATCTTGGTAATTTATTATACTACTTATAATCAATCGAATTTGATTTTATATTTTTTAGATAAGTTTCACTAATCGCATTCGTTTATGGAATAAAGCTTTTTAGATGAATTTCTTCCGCATCACAGTTTGCTCAATTGGTAAAAGGTTAGTCTATTTTCCCACAAATTAACTTATTCAAAGATTAAAGCTGGCTTAAAAAAGGTTTCTACTCATTTATTGATGCTTTAAGTTTAAATCAAATAAATTGTTTACATATTTCCTGTTCAAATTAAAACCTGATCTTGAATCATCATCTTTTGATCCATTTACCATTAAAGGTTTTTATTTTCAATTTTATTCTTATCTTTGACGATCTTTAATCATAATATGTTATTATTTATCGCTCTAGTTGCCCTGGCTGTAGCTGTACAGGGAACTCTTGTTATCACGAGCCCGTTAGTAACTGATTTTCCTAATAACACTATCCCGTACTTCTATGCCAACTTTGGTGAGGTTACCTACGGAAAAACTCTCAGTTTCGACGTATCAATTATGTAGAACGGTCTATGTGACAACTCAAAGGATTTCAAAAAGCTTACCAAGCCAACCTACTTAGTAGTTCAAACCAGCTATCATTAAACATGCTCCTATTCAAAGCGGGCAGAAGTGGCGCAACTGATGGGAGCAAAGGGAATAATAATATCAGCTCCTGTAGCAGACTACGCTCAAGGAAACGTCATAGAGTCCGATGACGGAAACGGTAAGAAAATTCATATAACTTGCTTGTTCATTGGATCGAAATCGTATGATATTCTTAAGGGATTGAATAAAGTTGAAATAATCGCCAAATTCCCAGTCCCTCAGGCAAAAGTTAGTACTGTTAACTTCTTTCTCTCATCCGCCAGAAGAAGCAGTTACATTTTCCTTAGGCAATTCAAAAATGAGTATCCCTAATTGAAAAATCACATCAATTTCGAACCAATATATCATACAATCCCTTGCCAAAACTGCAACAATGAGAACTGTTTCCTAAACTCCTGCTGCTACGATTTTTAGAATTACCAAAATGGTGTTGGTCAAAAAATCCTCAAAGAGCAACTTCATCAATACGCAATATTCACCCAAAAAGGACTATAAAAATGGATGACATATATGAGTCTTTTTGATGAGTATTGCGATGGTGATTGGTTTGCCGTTGAGGATTGTGTAAAAGTCATTTTAAAGAAAATGAACATGAACGATATATAGATTTTAAACCCAATGGATTAAACGCTCAGGAGTTGGAAAGTCAAAGAATCCCACATAGGATTTGATAATTTTCCGGAAATCGCTGTCAATAGCATGGTCTATAGAGGCAATTTTTAGATAGATTAGGTTGTGCTCACCATTTGCTAAAGCCTTCTAAGTCCACCAAGATATTGCAGGTAGAAATTCTCGAAAAGTATGAACTAGCCAAGCCAACATGGCCATGTCATAATTGTCTTGATATATGTCCTTTTAGCCTTGGTAGTTGCTGTAGGAATCGGTATATGCTGCTATAGAAACTTCATCAGGAGGGAATTAACGAGAGATATGACAAGCAAAGTTGGAGAAATAATAGCGAATTATGCAAGCAGTGTCACATCCCAGAAAAAGAAAAAACAAGACAGGCTAGTCGAGACTTTCGACGAGGAGTTGTGACTAATCGAATCCATATTCTTTAATTTCTTATTATATAAAGTTATGAAAATTTGATCATTGCTGGCTAAAAGTTCAAACATTAAGGGTCAAAAATCTCTTGGGCGGTTTTGGTTCTGAAATATGGTTGACGCCTGTTGTTATTGCACGTTCTCTGATGCCTTTAAGCTTTGCCAAAGAAATGTGAGGCTCGCGATAGTGCAATAGAGAATTGGCCCGTTGGTGCATGTCTTAAGTAGGAAAGAAATTGAATTGACATAAGTTGATAAGTTGGTCGTTGGCGTGCTGGGACTAATTTTGTTCTTACTCAGGACTTTATGGGAGATAACTGCAATATTTTTAGACTTTTTTATTAAATTTATCAAGAATAAATATTTTCCTCTTGCTGCGTTGAAGTTAAACGGTGGCTTGCCTTGTTTCTGCCATAATCTTAACAGCTCTCTGCTTAAAGGTCTCTATTTGTTGAACAGATCGGCTTTTGCTGTATGGCTATCCAAAAATCAATCGGTCATTAGAAATACAATCAGTGAGAGTATCCTTTGCAGAGTTCTTTAATCCAAGATCTGAAGATTTTAGATTAGGAGTTAACTAAGGGGATGCTTATCTTTGGTTTTTCATCACTTTGTAGACTGGATTTTGATCAGCCCTTTGAAACTTCAAGGCAAGCCTCTTTGGTTTCTTCAATCGATTCAAGAAGATATTTATATGCTCCTTCCCTTTACCAGGCGAACGTTCATTGCTACTTTTCTGTTAATACATTTCTGGAAGTAGAGTTTAAAAAGATGACGACTTTAATAAAGAAATTATATTTTGATGTGATTGATATTAAAGACTCAATAATTTGTGGTATTCCTTTCTTTCCTAAGAGTTATGACGTTTGATTTAATTAAGATATTTTATTGATATGAAAGGATTTAGTATTGTGTTCGGGCTCCTCGCCTTACTTTTATCAGTAAATGCAGCCTACTCTCCCTCAATCGCTAGAGAAATGGCCTACATGTCCGCCATCGCTTATGAGAGCGTCCTCAACGTTCAAGCATGGAACTGCAAACTGTGCCAAGAATACAAAATCAACCTTCCCAAGCCATTCGTCAACCTCACCAGTGGAGTTCGAGGCTTTACCGGTTACTCAACCTCGCTGAACAGTATCATTGTCAGCTTCAAGGGCGCAGATAGCATCAGCACATTTATTAATGAGCTCAAAACTGCCAGAGAAACATTTGACAAATGCTAAGGCTGTGAGGTGTCCAGAAGCTTCAATGAGCTTTACCTCACTATCCAACCTTCAGTCTTGAGCCAAATCGAGAGCCTTCATAGGATCTACCGCAACGCTGGCATCTATATCACTGGACACGGCCTTGGAGGTGCATTCGCCATTCTTGCTGCCACTGACATCAAGAGTCTTTACCAGAGCGCTGATGCTGTCTACACCTTCGGACAGCCAAGAGTAGGAAACGAGCAATTCGCAAGTTACTATGCTAAGACCCTTCCTGAGACTTATCGAGTAATCAACTTTGCCGACATTGTCCCCCACCTTCCTGCAACATCAGCAGGATATCTGCATTCCAGTTTTGAAGAGTGGTATCAAACTGGCATGAAGACTTACAAGACCTGCGAAGGTGAAAGCCCAAACTGTTCTAACACAGTCCTTCCCCAATCTTGGAGCATAAGTGACAACAACATTAACAACTACATCACTATTAGCACTGACCCATCTCAGTTGACCCAAGATGATTGATGATTATGACCCAAACCAAACATAAATAAATAATTTTAGATTAACATATCATGAAATTGGAGTATAGATCTAACTAATTATACGCCAAACTCCGTCTGTTTCCGCTTTTGACATGTTCTACCAAACTTCAATTAGATCTTAAACGTCTCGAGCGCTATAAATCAAAAATTATTCGATTATTGGTCTGGCTGTAAAATAGGATCTTGGAGCCTAAGTAAAAACTTTCTTCATTGATTCCTTGTATTAATTGATACCTTTTGGAGCATTCCATCGTTATAGGATCTGATTTAGGCCTGGAGTCTTTGTGCAATGTATCTTCTTCAGTGTATGCTCAAATGTAAGATTATACTCGTGCATTTCTTTATAGCTTTTCGATTGTTAAAGGTAAATTTAGACTCCCGAAGTATCAAAGACATTCTTAAGGCGAATCCCCAAGCAAGAGAAAAGTGCAATTGAGTCCTGTTGGCAGGCGTGCAATATTTTCAAAGTGTTTTAGCTTTCAAAGATTGATTTAATTAGCTTTTGAACTGCTGAGAAAAGATCAGCGAATTGTAACTGAAGTAGATAGACATCAATGATGAAGATATGCTTTTTGTTTGAAAGTCTGCAGCTGATTTGGATAAAATCAATATATCCATTTTGGCAGAGTCTTCCCTATAAATCAACTCCAAACACATTACAAGATTCTAGGATTAATTTACAAAAATGGTATTTCTCTTCGTTGTCCACAACTATAACCCACTAGTTCATAAACCTTTCGTATCTAGATTGTTCCATCTCAGATATAGGCCTTTAAGTGACCTTAAAATCCAACGATAAATCTTTACTGGGGTGGGACCTGTCAATCACTACTGAAGAATTGGCAAGTGGCCAGAAATAAATTTCCTTTCCCAATTAGAGCAATCCGACTTCGATCAGATTCTTGAGGTTGACGAAATTATTCATGTTGATTTACTACTTACTTAACCCCTTGATAAAACTGTCAATATCATCCATCTTGTATATAAACTTTTTTTGCTTCTTGAAGTACTTTTTTAAGATGTCGATCAGCTTTTTAAAGTTTTATTGAGAGCTTTCGAAAAAGATATATTTGCAGTATTAGGGAAAATTCTCCTCCAAGATCTTTTTCAATGAGGCTCCTGTCTTTCGAAGGTAAACATGAAGAGGAATCTCAAATATTTCTTTATCGGTTCTGCTATAGATGAGCCTTCGAATACTGCTTTCAAGTATCTGTTGAGGCTACTCACTTGATTGTGAAAGATCGATTTCTTCTTGGAGGATTGAAAGGATTTTATTTTTGTATAAGATATCCATTTACTCCACTGGCGGAATCCTGTAGATATATTGGTGCTTTTCTCGGTTACGATCAACGAACTCCTCCTGGTGGAAGCCTAAATCCCATAGACATGCTTATAATTGACCAAACTTGTTCTAGTCTGTATGGTTGAAGCCGAATCTTATATATTACTTCTTGACCAAAGATAGCTTTAAGACTTTCTCTTGGTAAATGTCTTCTATCTTTTTCAGAAAGTCACCATAAAGCTCTAAATGCACTCTTTTCCTCAGCTTGTCTTTTATCCCAAATTTCGCGTTGATATCTTCCAAGGTTATATTTGGGTCTTAAGGAAGCTTATGGCTTAAATGGTATCGATACAATGATATATAGTTTAGCCGGTCTTCTTTGCTTTTCGGAGCCTGCCTATATTCAGTTAAAAAGTCAATATTTGCATCATATCTTTGGTCTTCTATATTATGGACATAAAAGCATTAATTTCTCTATTTTTCACAATTGCCAGCCATATAGAAGCGGCAAATGAAGCGCTTCGATAAATCTTAAGGCAATTTCTTGAGTCGATCTTCCTTCATTTTTCTAACCTTATTTTTGTGGATTTAGCTGTCTTATTTGATAGTTTTCAAGTTCTCATGCATATATGTTCCATTATCCTTGATGAAATATACGCTCCTGGAGGTTAGAGGCGGTACAACAATGTTAACTTAGGAATACCCCTTCACATAAGTCAAGTATCTCATAAAGTCACCAAATTTGCTGTATGTTTGTGCCTTCTAAAATCCAAGCTTGCCAAACCATGTGCTAAACATGCTAATCGTGAAATCAACATTGGGACATAGGTCCTAGATATACTTTATGAATTTATCCCACTGTTATCTATGCATTATTTCCCTTATTCTGTTCCTATGCTGCTCATTTTTGTTGATTTCAGGAATGCTCAAAGGCTCATTTCCAGACTTCTTGTACCTTTCAGAGAATTGATAGTGGTAGAGCCATAGATAGTCCAAATTTTTAATAAAGAAAAGAGGCCTCTGATGAAAATCGCTCTTCTCAAGAAAAAGTTTTTTCCTTGCTTCTTTTTACCCAAGCGTCCAGTCAAATATTGAAATCTTTTTGTAATCATCTGCTTCCATGTCTAGTTCGTCGAAGTCGTGGGCGAACTTGCAATATTATGATTTCATGATGCAGAGTCCTCTGAGGTAGAATCGACAGTAAGAGGTCTTTTTGGCGTCCTTGTGGTCTTAGAGGTACTTGACCAATTTGATGATATGGTCAGGGTTTTCCAATTTGATGACGGTGTATTTGGTGGAAAGATCCACTTTGTCTTCAGGCATCTACATTGTCAAAGTATAAAAGAATATTGTATAAATATAAAAGAAAAGCGATTGTTGGCCAAGTATAAGATTGATAATTAGTCAAAGATTTGATTCAGAATACGTTGGGGTTGGGGTTGGGGGGGTTGGGGTTGGGGTTGGGGTTGGGGTTGGGGTTGGGGTTGGGGTTGGGTTGGGGT
>NW_022205221.1:0-2500 GCF_008831285.2 Nymphaea colorata
GCATTCTCAAACATAGGTATGTCCCAAAGACAAGGGAGGATGAGGCACGAGGTACTTGTGGAATGGGAAGGACCCGACAGGGGTACTCTTGGGAAGAATTTGGTCGATTGTTCATCGCTTCCCTCTTCAAGCGCTCGAGGACAAGCGCAAGGTAGGGAGGGGGAATCTGTACGGACCTACCCAGCGGTCCAGACCCAGTTGAGACCGAGCCCGGCGAATCTAGCAGAAGGAAGCGCAAGGCTTCTGATATTGGAGCTCGTTCTCTTCAATGTATTAAGGCCAGTCCCAGGAAGAGTCAAGAAGCACCAGAGATAGTTGCAGCAGGAGGAGTGGGAGGAGCAACTAGGTCGTCAACGGTGCTCAACAGGTCCAGTCTCAGGGTGACACAGGTTCCAAGGTTAGACTCGCCGAGCTAGAATCGTCCCAGCCAAACGAGTCCACTTCACGCGACCCTTGAGACGTCCTAAGATCCAAGTCTTAGGTAAACGGCTCGGTCAAACCTGACCGAGCTCTTGAGTCAACACACCGAAGTGAGGGCGGGTCCCTCACAAGGTCCCACCCTGGGTTCAAAAGATCCAGGGGCTCGAACCTTCCTTTGCGCGTGGGCACTAGGCCCGTTTTGCTTTATGAATAACAAGTAAATAAAGTTAGTCTTAGGCTTGTTAATATAGGATTCGAGGTAGGAACCTAGCCTAGCGGGTTGTGCTTGGCGTTTTGGATTTGGGGTCTTGGGTAGAGAGTGAGATCTGGATTGTAGACTCGCTCAAATAGGATTAGTATAAATACTTTTGGATCATTGTAATTCGTATCAAAGATTAAGGAATTGAAAGCATTTTGCGCAAGGCGCTCTTTCTCCTCCGTGCGAGGTTTGGCTCTCCCTCCTCATTCTCGAGGAACTCTGAATCAGAAATCAAAGCACAGCCCTTGCTCGTGAGTGCAAGCTTGTGCCCTCTCATCCCCTCGCGCCCCTTCCCACCGTGGCGTTTCTTCCTCTCTTGAAGCACTTGAAGCACCGGCGGTGAACCAGCCAACGCTCAAGTTGGACGGCTTGCGGCGGATCTTCTTCCTCACCGGCTGAGATCCCTCCCTTGTCCACGGCATCATCCCCCTTCAAAGCGTATTTCAGCAAAGTTCAGCGCCTTCTTCACGGTCACGGTGAGGCTGAGAGGCTGTTCTGGCAGCAGGGAAGATTGAATCCATTTCTGGATTCAATATCGACGGCAGTAAAGGTTAGTGGCTTGATTTCGTGTTTTCCTTGCGTTTTTAGGATTCCGGTCTAGGGGAGAGCACTCCCGAGGTTTCTGTTCTTTCTCGGTCTACCCGAGAACAGAGCGAGAGTTCTCAGGTGAAGACTCTCTAGGCGAAGTCCTAATCGCATTTGGAAACATTGATTTCGGCGCTCTTTCCTTGCCAAATCAAGCGTGTGAGATTTGGAGAAACGGCCACGGATTGAGTTCGATCCTCGGCCTGTTTCTGCATTTCTGTTCCTCGGTGCAGCAGAGCCGAATCTGCTAGTTGGAGTAATCGGGCCGCAGAAAACTATTTTTCGCATTCTAGTTGGAATCGCCCTCTCTCAAGTATCGCGTTGGTCTTTCCCAAGTTCCATCCGATAGCGGAATAGAGGTCTCGGCTTCCTGCCGGAATTCTGCTGAATTCCGGCCAGCTCCACGTTGTTCTCTAGTCCAGCAGCCTAATCACTGTTGTATCTTGAGTTCCATCCGTGGGAAATTAGCGTGCTTAAGTTCATTAGATTCGCCGGTAAGGGAATTCCGATATAGTCAAATTGGAGCCCATTCCGACGGTGGAATAGTGAGTTCGGCTGTCCGCCGAAATTCTGCTGCTTCTCCATTCCGCTCTGCATTTTCCGGCAGAACTCGTGACCCGAGGCGTGAAGGACGACATTGCCCTTGCTCCGGTGAAAGCTGTAGTGAAGACGACGAGGACACCTTGGTCAATTTGGGAGGCGTCGCTCAAACCGTGCCACCGGTCGCATCAAGCTCGAACCCACTCGACTTCGGTTGAACCAGGTAAGTCTAATCTTGTCCCTTGCCTCTGCCACGTGTCCTCCATCCGAGCCATCTCCCTCAACCCGAAAACCAGTTATTTCCTAAGAGTTCCACTTCGAGTAAGTTTAGGAAAGTGCCCCCCTAGTTCGTAGGATCCACCTCGCCACCTCATCCCACTTTACTTGTTGCTCGGTCTTCCCCTTAGTCGCATGTAGTTGTGGCCGCACATCTTGCCACGTGTCACCATCTCAAGCCTCACGACTCAGCCCTTCCTCCACCTCGTCAAGTCACTTCTCCATTGAGTACTCGCGTCTTGCCACCTCTCCCTTGCCTTTTTTCCCCACTTAGCGCACCTCTCCCCCAACTCGCGCCCCTCTTCCTAAACTTTAGGAAAAGCACCCGAGGACTCGTTCCTCCCTTGGCTGTCTCTCCACCTCGCCCAACCGCAGCTAGTCTCCACCCTTGATCTGTCCACGTGTCTCCATCTCCCCTTC
>NW_022205221.1:12500-25000 GCF_008831285.2 Nymphaea colorata
GTTACGGACCAACTTGTAGGTCCAGACCCAACTCGGCGTGATCAGGCCGAAACCAGTCGGTCAAGACGAAAGGCCTCGGATTTGTGGACACAGGCGCTAAGGCAGCACGAAGAAAGTCCAAGCGAGGCTAAGTCAGCACTCGAGCCAGTTGCAGCGGGCGGCGTGGGAGGAGCAACTAGGTCCGAAAGAGTGCTCAAACCAGGTGGAACTCAAGACGTTCTAGAACCTATTGCGAGGCTCACCGAGCTTGATCAGGTTAATCCGAGCGTGAGTCCAAATTCCCCGAACGCTTGAGCCTATCTAAAGCCGAGAGGCTTAGGTTCAGGTCCGAGCCAATCGGACTTGACCCATGCTCGAATTTCCGAAGTGTGGGCGGTAACCCACACGAGGTCCCCGCCCTAAGTCCACAAGACTTAGGGACTTTAGCTTTCGATTTTTGAGTTGGGCGCTAGGCCCGGTTTAGGTTGCGTCATCTATTTCATGTCGACGTCAAGTTTTGTAGTAGAGACCTAGCAAGGCGGGTTGTGCCTTGCGCATTTTTGACATTAGACTAAGTAGCGAGCTAGGTTAACATGTAATTAGGGCTCGCATTATGTTTAGTATATATTCTGTAAACTCAATGTAGAAAGGATCGAAAAATTAATCAAAGATTGGTATTTGGTGTGGCACTCTCTCTCTCCTCGCACGAGGCTTCTCCCCTCTCGTCTCCCACCTTGTTCAACCCGAGAACCAGGCGTCTTCTCCCTCCTCGCGTCCTCTACCTCCACGACGCTTCCGAATCCAGAAATTCCTTGAAGAGCCGCCGTCCGAGACATAGGCATAAGGAAGAAGGCATCGGCGGATCTCCACCACCGGCGGCGATCCCTCCCTTGTCACGTAAGTACCCCCTTTCGAGCTTTTTCAAAGTTCTGAAATCGGTGCCTTTGCCCTGATCACGAGGGTACTGTGAGGCCGATTCCAGCATAGGGAAGATTGAAGGCGACGGATCTACCGCCGGCTTCAATTCGACACCGAAGAGGAGACGAATTTCGATCTCTCTCTCGCTGCCCGATTGCTGCATTCTGCCTTAGAACACAGGGCGTCTTCTCTCGGTTCCTCCCTCGGCATACCCGAAGAGGGGAATCAGAATTTGGGCGTTTTCTGTTCTAATCAGAAATTGCAGATCGCGTCGCGGGATTGAAATCAGACGTTTGATCCCTAGTAGGCAGTTGGCCGGATTAGAAAGACAAATCGATAAGAAAATTACAATTTCTAGCGGCCTGTTCTCCCTTTTGATCTGTCGGACCAGAGGCTCAAAAGTTAAGAAATCTCGCTCTCTGGTCGAGATCTGAAGAAGAGGAGTGATCCCCGTGAATCGCCCAGAAAAGAGCTTTCTAAATATCAAAAAGGGGCGAGTTCCGTCGGCTGGATCTCGAGATAGAATCTCGCCGGAAAATTGTTTGAATCCGGCCATCGCTGCTAATTCCGGTGGTCGCCATTGATTCCGGCGTTAGGGACCGAATTGCCCTTCTTCCCTAGTGTTTTAACTAAAATTTTGAAAGGGGTATTACGGTCAATTAAGTTCCGAGCGTTAGCTCAGGCCGCCGGTGCGAATTGGAGCTTCCTCCTCCGTCGCATCTGCCATTTCCGGCAAGTCCACCTCCGTTTCATCTCAGCCTTTAATTTCGACATCTGTCCATCATCCAGCCGCCCATCTGTGCCCTTGTCCCAGCTGCTGCCATCTGTCCCGATTCAGGATCAGCTCGCAATCAGCTGCTCCACCGAATTAGGAAGCAATCTCGCAGCCGCCGCTCCCCTTCCAGCTCCTCGCCATCTCCACCGCGTCAACCCTAACTCGCAAGGATCCTCACGCGTTCATCTTGACACGTGTCGCAATCCGAGCCAGCCCTCCGCCACCTCACTCGCCACCTCACCTGCCAGCTACCCACCTTGGTCCCGCATCTCGCCACTTGTCCCCCAGCCAGGCCCTGCGAGATCCCCTTTTCCTATTTCCTTGGATCTTTCCTCCTTAGTTTTAGGAAACTCCTCCACCTCGCGCCATCTTACCTATTCTTCCTCAGCCGTTTCCTCCTTTCCCTCTTGATCCGATCCGCAGTAATCCTCCACCGTAGATCTGGTCCACGTGTCCCCATCTCAGCCTTAGCCTCATCCGAGCTCACACGAGAGCGCCACCTGGCCCTTCGCCCCCAATCTCCTCTCCTTCCTTGTCGCATTTCTCCCTAACCCTTAGGCGAGAATTCGAGCTCCATTCCTAAGAGCTAGCGTTCTCTAGCTCTCTCTGTCGTGTCCGTCCGTCTTGCCACGTGGCAAGCATCGGTGCATTCCCTGGGTAAGACCAGCCCAGTCAACCGAACCCACTAGGCAACCTCCTGCACCGAACCCGCACCTAGGCTAAACCTCTACCGAGCCAACCTAGATCGGCATTGACCCTTAGCCTTAGTCAACTAGGTCAGCTAGTCCACCAAGCCCACTTCGTTGGTAGCCTCCCTTAGCGACTCGAGCCTACCTCGAGTGACCCTTGACCTACTTGACCCGGACCCATTGACTCGGTCCATTTAGTCAACCACCTAGTTAGTTGAACCTTCCGCACTTGGTCAACTTTGACCAGCACCGTGAGCTTAGGCTCGACCTTAACCTCCCTTACTGAACCAACCTATTAGCTAGGTCAACCCGTGACTGAACCTAAACCCTGTTTGACTGAGCCTACCCTGACCCGAACCTGCTTGACTAGACCTACCACCTAGTAGAGCCCAACCGAAACCAGCCAACCCAGCCTTAGCTAGGATTAGGTTCAGCCGGCTCGCCGGCCCTTACAACGGCCCCTGCCTCTTCGTCGGCATCCACCGGCGCCCGTGGCCGAGCCACACTCCGGAGTTAGGCAGGCAGGCGCTGTCGCTGTGACAGCAGCCCCCCTCGGCAGTCCAGGCGGCCCTTCCGGCCCTGTTCCGTCTTCTTCAGTGCAGCAGCAGCACATCGGCAGCAGACGCCAGGCGACCTCGTCCTGATCGGCGACCCTCGACCAGACAGCAGACGATCGCTCCCGGCATCCTCGACGGCACGACCGTAGCAGTTCGAGACAGCGTCCTCGTTCCCGGCGCGCGTCTGCCTCTAGGCCCAGCGAGTGTCAGCAGCGGTCTTGGCTCGACGTTAGCGCTGCTACCGCAGAATTCATCGCGGCAACAGCGCAGCGGCCACCGTAAACGAGCAGCGACCAGACCTCGGCAGTCAACCCGTCCACCAGCGTGCGGCCTACCTTCAGCGTCTTCAGGCAGCGGTCAGCCCGAGCAGCAGGCTACGTGGAGGCACACCTCAGTCGGTCTTCCTGTTCTGTGAGCTGCAGTGCTCGGGGGCAGGTCATCACCCCGAGACCTATCCGGCTACGCCAAGGGCGATCCTTGGCCGGTATCGTCTCCTATCCCCCTTGTAGCTTCGGGCGGGATTTGCTTTCAGTCGTAGGTAGCATATTAGTTTATTTCCAGCATTTCTGTTTTAGCCTTGGCTTCGGCCTAGCTCCCCCGTGAGGTACCTCGAGGGCACTGTGCCCGAGACACGACCACAAGGAGCCAGACCCCCTATTTACTTCTGTTGGGTGTGGTTTGTACGTTAGTGTGGTTTGCGTGGTTTGTGAGTGAGATTGAGTGTTCTCTTGTATCGCTCGCGAATTGTAAAGGCCTCACGACCCTGTTAGTGTTTTTGTAGTAGGCAGACTTAGTTAGGAATATTTGGGACTCGGGTAACCTACAAGTGTATCTCCCTACCTATTGGGTTTTGCGCCGGGGTCCTGTCCGGCCGGGTAGATCATTGTGTAATTACCTAGGTTTTTCGGTTTTTAGAATAGGCCTCAAGAAGGTCCTGGGAAGTTTAGGATCGCATTGGTCGGATTTTCTTAGGCCAACCGGTGTGGTCCTAACAATTGGTATCAGAGCGAATCTTGAGGAACACCGTCGGTTCGAGCACTTAGACCTACGAGGAAGCTTCATCAACGGCAGTGCAGACGGTCTTCTTTTCGGATTTCCCGAGTGTCAGTGGACTTCTTTTGGTTATCTAGTCAGTCTATTTTCGGTTATCTAGAGCAGATTTTAGTTTTCTGGAGTCCCCACGACTTCCGTCTTCGTACGTGTTTAAGGCTTTGCTTGCTCACTTTTAGCAAGTAGGGGGCTGTACATTCCGTGCACCCGAGGGCAGCCGAGCTCCCGGTTCGTCACCGAGGCACCAGGAGGGTGCGGTGATTTAGGCTTCTAAAAGCCCGGCCGTGGGCGAAGTGGGAGTGCCGAGGCGCTTAGGCGAAGCGCGGCACTAGACGGGCCAACCCGTCTCCCTTGCCTCTAAACGCGCTACCGGCAGCTAGGGCAGCGGCAGCGTAGGGCAGTAGGGCAGAGTCAGTCGGCAGATCAGGTCTTCGGGCAGGGATCAGCCAGCAGTTTAGGAGTCGGACAGCGACTTCGCGCTTGAGAGTGGCAGCGTCAGTTTTTTGGAATTTTAGCTAGGATTTCTTTCTTCGGTAGTTCTTTGACATATAACCGCCCTAAACAATTATGGGTAAGTCAAAGAAGCAGTTCAATCCCGACGAGCCTGTCCTTGAGGAGCCCCTCAACGATCAACCTGAGGAAGCTCCAAGCACACAAGCGGGACCAGTTCCCAACTATGCCATGGGCAGAATTTTGAACATTGAAAAAGAGCTGTTGCAAATGAGAAATGATATGAACAAATCCGATCAAGTCCGCAAACGAGAATTGGAAAGACAAAACCGAGAGCGGCAAAATGAGATGGATGAAATTCGCGGTCTTTTGAAGCAGTTAGCGACCAACCAGAACCCAGGAGGGGAAAGGACCACTCAGGGTCCGAACAAAGGCAAAGGTGTGTTAGGTGCCCCTACCTACCCCACCGATACTGAGATAGATCCGAACAATCTCTCGCACATCGGAACAAGTACGGAAGGGGGCAGACTTTTACATATGGGTCCCCCGCAAGAGCGACAGCCCATTGAGCCCACTAGCGAATATTATAGAACGCCAAGAGTGCAAAGGTTCGCTAGCAGCAGAATGAATCGCACCTATTACGATTCAGAAGTGGAACAGGACGAATCTCCTCTACGTCCTAGAAGAGCGCAACGTCAGCTTCAAGAAGAGAGGCGAACTCCCACCGTTCGTTATGAGTTTCCCAAATTCAATGGGGAGCACTTACGGGAGTGGCTATTCATGGCCGAGAGGTACTTCTTGTGCCATCGTGTACCCCAAGACGAGTGGATTGAAATTGCCACTGCGAACATGACAGGAGAGGCCACAACCCATTATTTGTGGTTCGATCACAAAACGGCAGATCCAACTTGGGAGAAGTACAAGGCGAGTCTCCAATTACAGTTCGGAGATTCAACATTCATCGATTATGATGAGGACCTCAAGAATCTGGTCCAATCCTCAACCGTTGCAGCCTACCAACGTCAATTTGAGAGGTTGGCTAGCATGGTCCAGTGGCCAGAGAAGGCCCTCATCGGAGCGTTCAAAGGCGGCCTTAAAAGCGAAGTGAAGAGAGAATTGAAAATTCACCGCTTCAACAGGCTGGAAGAATGTTTTGCCATGGCCCGTCTCTACGAGGAGCAAATAGAGGAGAAGAGAGCCGAGAAGAAGGCTCATAAGATGGACAAGCAGAGGAGGAGACCTTCCTACTCCTCTGGTTCTCGATTTAGAGGGAAGGAACCAACTCCCATCCGAAGAGGGAGTGATTATCGGCCACCACAAGGCCCAAACCAAGGGCAAGGCCGAAAACCACCAACGCGTTACCTCACGCCTAAACAGATTGAAGAGTTCAGGCGGAAAGGCCTGTGCTACAGATGTGAGGGAAAGTGGGACAAGAACCATCAGTGCCCAACGTATTACAGGGTACAGGTGGTAAGCGATGACGAGTCTAGTTCGTGTAGCGATTCGTCTACTACGCCGTATGAGACCAGCTCGTCCTCATCAGATGAGGAAATAGTTATCAAGAGGCGAGCTAAACAAGCCGAGAAAAAGAAAGAAGTCCGAATTGAAGAGACTCCCGCCAAAGAAGAAAAGCCAACCGAGGCAGAGTCTCTGCACTCAATGCAAGATCCCAATAAGCCCAACTCATTCAGGGTATTTGGGAGGATAAACGGACATAAGGTCCTGATTCTGCTTGATAACGGAGCGACTAAAAACTTCCTAACAGAGGAAGCGGCACGTAGATGCAACGTCTCCCTTGAATCAAGCCACCCCCAAACTATAATCGTGGGAGGGGGTATGAGATTAAAGTGCCATAACGAAGGGAAAGGCATAGAAGTTGTGATCAGGAGAAAACCGTTCAAGATCGACTTCTTAGTCATTCCTTTAGATGGAGTGGACCTTATTCTCGGGATGCCATGGTTTTTCACGCTTGGCATCATATCGTGGGATGTGAAGAACTTCAGCATGACCTTCACTCCCGACGGCGACGAAGAGCCCATGACGCTACAGGGCTTAACCAGCACAACTCGTCCCAAGACTGCACTTCGGGCAATTGAAGCCGAGCAGCCCGCGTGCTGGGTAATGGCACTCGCTACTGATGTGCCAGAAAAAGAAGAGCAGAAAGAAATAGTACCAGAACGAATTCAGCTGGTGCTGAATCAATATGAGGACGTCTTTGAGGAGCCAAAAGGGCTTCCACCGCAGAGATCCTATGACCATAGGATCATAATGACTCACGGGGCAGAACCGGTTAATGTGCGCCCCTATAGGTATGGATATAACCAGAAGGCTGAAATCGAGCGTCTGGTTAAAGAAATGTTGGAGAGTGGCATTGTGCAACCAAGTAGCAGCCCTTTCTCTTCACCGGTCCTACTTGTGAAGAAGAAAGACAACACCTGGCGCTTCTGTGTAGATTACCGCGCCCTGAATGAAGCCACCGTGAAGGATAGACATCCCATACCGGTAATTGATGAGTTATTGGATGAACTAGCCGGAGCAACTATTTTCTCCAAGATCGACTTACGAGCCGGCTATCATCAAATTCGTATGTACAAGGATGACGTCCACAAGACCGCTTTCAGGACGCATGACGGGCACTACGAGTTCCTCGTCATGCCATTTGGTCTAACTAACGCACCAGCAACGTTTCAGAGGTGCATGAACGACGTCTTCAGACATTACCTCCGCGATTTCATCTTAGTTTTCTTTGATGACATCTTAATTTACAGTCAGTCTGAAGAATCACATCAGAAGCATCTCGCTATTGCTCTTCAGGTACTGAGAGATAACCAATTATACGCCAAGATGTCCAAATGCAGCTTTGGACAACCTTCTATTGGTTATCTAGGGCACATAGTGTGCCAACAAGGGGTTCGGGCAGACCCCGAAAAATTAGAAGCCATGCAGAAATGGCCACTGCCTAAGGACTTGAAAGGACTCCGCGGATTCCTCGGTTTGACTGGGTACTATAGGCGTTTTATACAAGGTTATGGTTTGATCGCACAGCCTTTGACCCAGATGCTCAAGAAAGGAGCCTTTCAGTGGTCGGATAAGGCTAGGGCAGCCTTTGAAAAGTTAAAGCTTGCCCTTATGTCTGCGCCCGTTCTTACACTCCCGGATTTCAACCAGCAGTTCACAATAGAGACAGACGCATGTGAGGTTGGAATTGGGGCCGTTCTCAGCCAAGGAGGCCACCCTATCGCTTATATGTCTAAGGCGCTCACAAGTAGAGCGAAGCCTCTCTCTACTTATGAGAAAGAACTACTAGCGATAGTGTTGGCAGTGGAAAAGTGGCGGCCCTACCTTATAGGGCGTAGATTCACAGTTAAGACGGACCAAAATTCTCTAAAGTACATGTTAAAGCAGAGAGTATCCACGCCTACCCAACAACGTTGGTTAGCAAAGCTGCTGGGATACGATTTCGAAATAGAGTACAAAAAGGGTCCGGAAAATACAGCGGCCGATTCTCTCTCTCGATTGACTGAGCAGTTCATGACTCTTTCGGTAGTGGAAACTGATGTTTGGGATAGGTTAGCCCAGGAACAACAAGCAGATCAGTCCCTAAGGCTAGTCCGTGCATCAACAGAACAACATCCAGGATCCATTCCCTTCTATACCGTCAGAGGGAATCTATTATATAGGAAGAACCGAGCAGTGGTTCCTCCAGAGTCTGGGCTTAAGCAGGAACTCCTGCGTCATTTCCATGACACCCCTGCCGCGGGTCATGAGGGGGTTTCTAAAACCCTAAGCAGAATTAAAGCCCAATTTTGGTGGCGTGGCATGAAGGCAGAGGTACAAAGGTACATCCGGAGTTGCCTGGTATGCCAGAGGGAAAAGTACGAGGCCATTAGACCTCCAGGACATTTAGTTCCCCTCCCCATACCAGCCAAACCATGGACCGATGTGACCATGGATTTTATTGACGCCATGCCCCGCTCCGAAGGCAAGGAAGCTGTGCTAGTGGTAGTGGACCGTCTGACCAAGTACAGCCACTTCGCTCCCTTGCCTAGGTCGTATCAAGGGCCAATGGTGGCCAGCGTGTACCAGGAGTATGTTGGAAAGCTCCACGGAATGCCACAATCAGTCGTATGTGACAGAGATTCAATTTTCCTTAGCGCATTTTGGCAGGAGTACATGAAGCTTATGGGTACAACGCTCAAGTTTAGTACAGCCCATCACCCACAGACAGACGGGCAGAGCGAAATCGTAAATCGATCTCTTGAAACCTATTTGAGGTGTTTTGCAGGAGAAAGGCCACAGACTTGGGTAAAATTCTTACCTTGGGCAGAGTGGTCTTACAACACCAGTTTACATTCGTCAACAGGAATGACGCCTTTTGAAGGTGTATATGGGACCCCTCCTCCAAGTATCCCTAGATATGAAGGAGGTACAGCAGACGACGACAATGTAGACTGCGAGCTACGCACCCGTGAGGAAGTCCTTGACTCCCTCAAGCAAAACATTGCCAAAGCCCAGAACAGGATGAGACAGGTCTACAACAAAGGGCGAAAAGATCGAGAATTCGAAGTGGGTGATTACGTGTGGTTGAAGAGGTTGCCCCTCAAACAACGATCGTTAATGGGCCAACCCTATTCTAAGCTACTACCAAGGTATTATGGACCGTTTCCGGTATTACAAAAAGTAGGAAAGGCAGCATATCGACTGGGACTTCCGCGGGAAGCAATGGTGCACCCAGTTTTCCATATCACCAGGCTCAAGCCTCATCATGGTGATATTCCTACAATGATCGAGCAGATACCGGAACAGGACAACTTGCCCACTCCCTATCGTATACTCAAACATAGATATGTCCAAAGACAAGGGAGAACACGGCATGAGGTATTAGTGGAATGGGAGGGACCTGACAGAGGAACCTCTTGGGAAGAGTTTGGGTCAGTGGCTCATCGCTTTCCCTCCTCTAGCGCTCGAGGACAAGCGCATTCTAGGGAGGGGGAATCTGTTACGGACCAACTTGTAGGTCCAGACCCAACTCGGCGTGATCAGGCCGAAACCAGTCGGTCAAGACGAAAGGCCTCGGATTTGTGGACACAGGCGCTAAGGCAGCACGAAGAAAGTCCAAGCGAGGCTAAGTCAGCACTCGAGCCAGTTGCAGCGGGCGGCGTGGGAGGAGCAACTAGGTCCGAAAGAGTGCTCAAACCAGGTGGAACTCAAGACGTTCTAGAACCTATTGCGAGGCTCACCGAGCTTGATCAGGTTAATCCGAGCGTGAGTCCAAATTCCCCGAACGCTTGAGCCTATCTAAAGCCGAGAGGCTTAGGTTCAGGTCCGAGCCAATCGGACTTGACCCATGCTCGAATTTCCGAAGTGTGGGCGGTAACCCACACGAGGTCCCCGCCCTAAGTCCACAAGACTTAGGGACTTTAGCTTTCGATTTTTGAGTTGGGCGCTAGGCCCGGTTTAGGTTGCGTCATCTATTTCATGTCGACGTCAAGTTTTGTAGTAGAGACCTAGCAAGGCGGGTTGTGCCTTGCGCATTTTTGACATTAGACTAAGTAGCGAGCTAGGTTAACATGTAATTAGGGCTCGCATTATGTTTAGTATATATTCTGTAAACTCAATGTAGAAAGGATCGAAAAATTAATCAAAGATTGGTATTTGGTGTGGCACTCTCTCTCTCCTCGCACGAGGCTTCTCCCCTCTCGTCTCCCACCTTGTTCAACCCGAGAACCAGGCGTCTTCTCCCTCCTCGCGTCCTCTACCTCCACGACGCTTCCGAATCCAGAAATTCCTTGAAGAGCCGCCGTCCGAGACATAGGCATAAGGAAGAAGGCATCGGCGGATCTCCACCACCGGCGGCGATCCCTCCCTTGTCACGTAAGTACCCCCTTTCGAGCTTTTTCAAAGTTCTGAAATCGGTGCCTTTGCCCTGATCACGAGGGTACTGTGAGGCCGATTCCAGCATAGGGAAGATTGAAGGCGACGGATCTACCGCCGGCTTCAATTCGACACCGAAGAGGAGACGAATTTCGATCTCTCTCTCGCTGCCCGATTGCTGCATTCTGCCTTAGAACACAGGGCGTCTTCTCTCGGTTCCTCCCTCGGCATACCCGAAGAGGGGAATCAGAATTTGGGCGTTTTCTGTTCTAATCAGAAATTGCAGATCGCGTCGCGGGATTGAAATCAGACGTTTGATCCCTAGTAGGCAGTTGGCCGGATTAGAAAGACAAATCGATAAGAAAATTACAATTTCTAGCGGCCTGTTCTCCCTTTTGATCTGTCGGACCAGAGGCTCAAAAGTTAAGAAATCTCGCTCTCTGGTCGAGATCTGAAGAAGAGGAGTGATCCCCGTGAATCGCCCAGAAAAGAGCTTTCTAAATATCAAAAAGGGGCGAGTTCCGTCGGCTGGATCTCGAGATAGAATCTCGCCGGAAAATTGTTTGAATCCGGCCATCGCTGCTAATTCCGGTGGTCGCCATTGATTCCGGCGTTAGGGACCGAATTGCCCTTCTTCCCTAGTGTTTTAACTAAAATTTTGAAAGGGGTATTACGGTCAATTAAGTTCCGAGCGTTAGCTCAGGCCGCCGGTGCGAATTGGAGCTTCCTCCTCCGTCGCATCTGCCATTTCCGGCAAGTCCCCTCCGTTTCATCTCAGCCTTTAATTTCGACATCTGTCCATCATCCAGCCGCCCATCTGTGCCCTTGTCCCAGCTGCTGCCATCTGTCCCGATTCAGGATCAGCTCGCAATCAGCTGCTCCACCGAATTAGGAAGCAATCTCGCAGCCGCCGCTCCCCTTCCAGCTCCTCGCCATCTCCACCGCGTCAACCCTAACTCGCAAGGATCCTCACGCGTTCATCTTGACACGTGTCGCAATCCGAGCCAGCCCTCCGCCACCTCACTCGCCACCTCACCTGCCAGCTACCCACCTTGGTCCCGCATCTCGCCACTTGTCCCCCAGCCAGGCCCTGCGAGATCCCCTTTTCCTATTTCCTTGGATCTTTCCTCCTTAGTTTTAGGAAACTCCTCCACCTCGCGCCATCTTACCTATTCTTCCTCAGCCGTTTCCTCCTTTCCCTCTTGATCCGATCCGCAGTAATCCTCCACCGTAGATCTGGTCCACGTGTCCCCATCTCAGCCTTAGCCTCATCCGAGCTCACACGAGAGCGCCACCTGGCCCTTCGCCCCCAATCTCCTCTCCTTCCTTGTCGCATTTCTCCCTAACCCTTAGGCGAGAATTCGAGCTCCATTCCTAAGAGCTAGCGTTCTCTAGCTCTCTCTGTCGTGTCCGTCCGTCTTGCCACGTGGCAAGCATCGGTGCATTCCCTGGGTAAGACCAGCCCAGTCAACCGAACCCACTAGGCAACCTCCTGCACCGAACCCGCACCTAGGCTAAACCTCTACCGAGCCAACCTAGATCGGCATTGACCCTTAGCCTTAGTCAACTAGGTCAGCTAGTCCACCAAGCCCACTTCGTTGGTAGCCTCCCTTAGCGACTCGAGCCTACCTCGAGTGACCCTTGACCTACTTGACCCGGACCCATTGACTCGGTCCATTTAGTCAACCACCTAGTTAGTTGAACCTTCCGCACTTGGTCAACTTTGACCAGCACCGTGAGCTTAGGCTCGACCTTAACCTCCCTTACTGAACCAACCTATTAGCTAGGTCAACCCGTGACTGAACCTAAACCCTGTTTGACTGAGCCTACCCTGACCCGAACCTGCTTGACTAGACCTACCACCTAGTAGAGCCCAACCGAAACCAGCCAACCCAGCCTTAGCTAGGATTAGGTTCAGCCGGCTCGCCGGCCCTTACAACGGCCCCTGCCTCTTCGTCGGCATCCACCGGCGCCCGTGGCCGAGCCACACTCCGGAGTTAGGCAGGCAGGCGCTGTCGCTGTGACAGCAGCCCCCCTCGGCAGTCCAGGCGGCCCTTCCGGCCCTGTTCCGTCTTCTTCAGTGCAGCAGCAGCACATCGGCAGCAGACGCCAGGCGACCTCGTCCTGATCGGCGACCCTCGACCAGACAGCAGACGATCGCTCCCGGCATCCTCGACGGCACGACCGTAGCAGTTCGAGACAGCGTCC
>NW_022205222.1:0-18061 GCF_008831285.2 Nymphaea colorata
ACAAGAAATCAAAGTAATGCATAGATCTCATTGGCATCCATTTGAACTTGTGATTTCAATCAACAAATCATTCAACATGCATGTTTAAGCACATTCACGCATTAGTTTTTTATTCAAGTCATTCAATTGATCTAATGTGTTTCACCGTTTATTACTTTTATAAAGAACGTTTAAATGATTGAAATCACACAAGTTCATATAGTTAAAAAATGGGATCTATGCATTAGTTTCATCCCTAATAGTAATCGAAAGAATTCAATTTGTCGTACATATAGTACGCGATATAAGCGATTGAAATCAGTTGTTTGTATAAACATTAGTCGAATTTAAGTGAGTCATTTGATCACGCATATTTAATTGAATGTTTTTAACTTATTAATACATCCATTTTGAATGATTCATTTGATCGAAATCACAGTTTGTGTGAGAATGAACAAGATTCAAGTGGTTAATTTGCCCCCTATATTTAATCTAATCTGTTTCACTTGTTATTACATGTGTAATGAACGGTTTAAATGATTGAAATCACAAGTTCTTATGGATACAAGTGGGATCTATGCTTTTGTTTGATCCCTTTTACTTAATTCAATGAGTTTAACTTGTTATATTTATAGTGAATGACCTAAGGTATTGAAATCACAAGTTCGTATCAGTACGAGTGGTATTTAAGTGATTCATTTGATCACACACATTTGATTGAATGTACTTAACTTGTTGTTGCATCTATATTGAATGATTTAGTGGATTGAAATCTCAAGTTTGTATGAAAACAAATAAGATTCAAGTCGTTCATTTGCGCGCTTATAGTGTATCTAATGCGTTTCACTTGTTATTACATCTATAATGACTAACTTAAATGATTTAAATCACAAGTTCATATGGATACAAATGGGGTTTATGCTATAGTTTGATCCCTTGTAGTTTCACCCGTATTGATACAAACATGTGATTTCATTCCCTTAGATCCTTGCTATTGTTGTTACATTTATAGTGAACTTTCTAAGGGATTTAAAGCACAAGTTCGTCTAAATACGAGTGGGATGTAAGCGATTCATTTGATCAAGTTATGCATATTCAATTAAATATGTGTGATCGAATGAATCACTTAAATCCCACCTCTATTGATGCGTACTTGTGAATTCAATCCCTTGGATCATTCACAATATACATCAGATTTATGTCCATATGAATTGGTGATTTCAATTACTTAAATCATTCCTTATACATATCATGACAAGTAAAACACATTAGATTAACCATAAAAGATCAAATGAACAACTTCAATTTCATTCATTTTCATGCAAACTTGTGATTTAAATCCACTAAATCATTCAACGTGGATGTAGCAACAAGTTAATCACATTCAATGAAATATGCGTGCTTAGATGAATCGCTTAAATCCCACTCGTATTGATACAAACTTGTAATTTCAATTCATTGGATCCTTACTATTGATGTAACTACAAGTTCAACTCATTGGATTATCTACAAGAGATCAAAGTAATGCATAGATCTCATTTGCATCCATTTGAACTTGTGATTTCAATCAACAAAATCAATCATTGTACATGTAATAACAAGTGAAACGCATTAAGGTAATGATAAGCGATCAAACGAACGACTTGAATCTCATTTTTTTTCATATAAACTTTTAGTTTCAACCATTTAAATCATTCATTATAGATGTAATAACTAGCGAAACATATATATTAACTAAAATACAACAAGTAAATCACTTAAATGTCATTTATGGTCATTCAAGCTTGTGATTTCAATCCACTAAATCATTCAACATGCATGTTTAAGCACATTCATGCGTTAGTTTGTGATTCAAGTCATTCAATTGATCGCTAATGTGTTTCACCGTTTATTACTTTTATAAAGAACGTTTAAATGATTGAAATCACACAAGTTCATATAGTTAAAAATGGGATCTATGCATTAGTTTCATCCCTAATAGTTAATCGAAAGAATTCAATTTGTCGTTACATCTATAGTACGCGATATAAGCGATTGAAATCAGTTGTTTGTATAAACATTAGTCGAATTTAAGTGAGTCATTTGATCACGCATATTTAATTGAATGTTTTTAACTTATTAATACATCCATTTTGAATGATTCATTTGATCGAAATCACAAGTTTGTGTGAGAATGAACAAGATTCAAGTGGTTAATTTGCTCCCTATATTTAATCTAATCTGTTTCACTTGTTATTACATGTGTAATGAACGGTTTAAATGATTGAAATCACAAGTTCTTATGGATACAAGTGGGATCTATGCTTTGTTTGATCCCTTTTACTTAATTCAATGAGTTTAACTTGTTATATTTATAGTGAATGACCTAAGGTATTGAAATCACAAGTTCGTATCAGTACGAGTGGTATTTAAGTGATTCATTTGATCACACATATTTGATTGAATGTACTTAACTTGTTGTTGCATCTATATTGAATGATTTAGTGGATTGAAATCTCAAGTTTGTATGAAAACAAATAAGATTCAAGTCGTTCATTTGCGCGCTTATAGTGTATCTAATGCGTTTCACTTGTTATTACATCTATAATGACTAACTTAAATGATTTAAATCACAAGTTCATATGGATACAAATGGGGTTTATGCTATAGTTTGATCCCTTGTAGTTTCACCCGTATTGATACAAACATGTGATTTCATTCCCTTAGATCCTTGCTATTGTTGTTACATTTATAGTGAACTTTCTAAGGGATTTAAAGCACAAGTTCGTCTAAATACGAGTGGGATGTAAGCGATTCATTTGATCAAGTTATGCATATTCAATTAAATATGTGTGATCGAATGAATCACTTAAATCCCACCTCTATTGATGCGTACTTGTGAATTCAATCCCTTGGATCATTCACAATATACATCAGATTTATGTCCATATGAATTGGTGATTTCAATTACTTAAATCATTCCTTATACATATCATGACAAGTAAAACACATTAGATTAACCATAAAAGATCAAATGAACAACTTCAATTTCATTCATTTTCATGCAAACTTGTGATTTAAATCCACTAAATCATTCAACGTGGATGTAGCAACAAGTTAATCACATTCAATGAAATATGCGTGCTTAGATGAATCGCTTAAATCCCACTCGTATTGATACAAACTTGTAATTTCAATTCATTGGATCCTTACTATTGATGTAACTACAAGTTCAACTCATTGGATTATCTACAAGAGATCAAAGTAATGCATAGATCTCATTTGCATCCATTTGAACTTGTGATTTCAATCAACAAAATCAATCATTGTACATGTAATAACAAGTGAAACGCATTAAGGTAATGATAAGCGATCAAACGAACGACTTGAATCTCATTTTTTTTCATATAAACTTTTAGTTTCAACCATTTAAATCATTCATTATAGATGTAATAACTAGCGAAACATATTATATTAACTAAAATACAACAAGTAAATCACTTAAATGTCATTTATGGTCATTCAAGCTTGTGATTTCAATCCACTAAATCATTCAACATGCATGTTTAAGCACATTCATGCGTTAGTTTGTGATTCAAGTCATTCAATTGATCGCTAATGTGTTTCACCGTTTATTACTTTTATAAAGAACGTTTAAATGATTGAAATCACACAAGTTCATATAGTTAAAAATGGGATCTATGCATTAGTTTCATCCCTAATAGTTAATCGAAAGAATTCAATTTGTCGTTACATCTATAGTACGCGATATAAGCGATTGAAATCAGTTGTTTGTATAAACATTAGTCGAATTTAAGTGAGTCATTTGATCACGCATATTTAATTGAATGTTTTTAACTTATTAATACATCCATTTTGAATGATTCATTTGATCGAAATCACAAGTTTGTGTGAGAATGAACAAGATTCAAGTGGTTAATTTGCTCCCTATATTTAATCTAATCTGTTTCACTTGTTATTACATGTGTAATGAACGGTTTAAATGATTGAAATCACAAGTTCTTATGGATACAAGTGGGATCTATGCTTTTGTTTGATCCCTTTTACTTAATTCAATGAGTTTAACTTGTTATATTTATAGTGAATGACCTAAGGTATTGAAATCACAAGTTCGTATCAGTACGAGTGGTATTTAAGTGATTCATTTGATCACACATATTTGATTGAATGTACTTAACTTGTTGTTGCATCTATATTGAATGATTTAGTGGATTGAAATCTCAAGTTTGTATGAAAACAAATAAGATTCAAGTCGTTCATTTGCGCGCTTATAGTGTATCTAATGCGTTTCACTTGTTATTACATCTATAATGACTAACTTAAATGATTTAAATCACAAGTTCATATGGATACAAATGGGGTTTATGCTATAGTTTGATCCCTTGTAGTTTCACCCGTATTGATACAAACATGTGATTTCATTCCCTTAGATCCTTGCTATTGTTGTTACATTTATAGTGAACTTTCTAAGGGATTTAAAGCACAAGTTCGTCTAAATACGAGTGGATGTAAGCGATTCATTTGATCAAGTTATGCATATTCAATTAAATATGTGTGATCGAATGAATCACTTAAATCCCACCTCTATTGATGCGTACTTGTGAATTCAATCCCTTGGATCATTCACAATATACATCAGATTTATGTCCATATGAATTGGTGATTTCAATTACTTAAATCATTCCTTATACATATCATGACAAGTAAAACACATTAGATTAACCATAAAAGATCAAATGAACAACTTCAATTTCATTCATTTTCATGCAAACTTGTGATTTAAATCCACTAAATCATTCAACGTGGATGTAGCAACAAGTTAATCACATTCAATGAAATATGCGTGCTTAGATGAATCGCTTAAATCCCACTCGTATTGATACAAACTTGTAATTTCAATTCATTGGATCCTTACTATTGATGTAACTACAAGTTCAACTCATTGGATTATCTACAAGAGATCAAAGTAATGCATAGATCTCATTTGCATCCATTTGAACTTGTGATTTCAATCAACAAAATCAATCATTGTACATGTAATAACAAGTGAAACGCATTAAGGTAATGATAAGCGATCAAACGAACGACTTGAATCTCATTTTTTTTCATATAAACTTTTAGTTTCAACCATTTAAATCATTCATTATAGATGTAATAACTAGCGAAACATATTATATTAACTAAAATACAACAAGTAAATCACTTAAATGTCATTTATGGTCATTCAAGCTTGTGATTTCAATCCACTAAATCATTCAACATGCATGTTTAAGCACATTCATGCGTTAGTTTGTGATTCAAGTCATTCAATTGATCGCTAATGTGTTTCACCGTTTATTACTTTTATAAAGAACGTTTAAATGATTGAAATCACACAAGTTCATATAGTTAAAAATGGGATCTATGCATTAGTTTCATCCCTAATAGTTAATCGAAAGAATTCAATTTGTCGTTACATCTATAGTACGCGATATAAGCGATTGAAATCAGTTGTTTGTATAAACATTAGTCGAATTTAAGTGAGTCATTTGATCACGCATATTTAATTGAATGTTTTTAACTTATTAATACATCCATTTTGAATGATTCATTTGATCGAAATCACAAGTTTGTGTGAGAATGAACAAGATTCAAGTGGTTAATTTGCTCCCCTATATTTAATCTAATCTGTTTCACTTGTTATTACATGTGTAATGAACGGTTTAAATGATTGAAATCACAAGTTCTTATGGATACAAGTGGGATCTATGCTTTTGTTTGATCCCTTTTACTTAATTCAATGAGTTTAACTTGTTATATTTATAGTGAATGACCTAAGGTATTGAAATCACAAGTTCGTATCAGTACGAGTGGTATTTAAGTGATTCATTTGATCACACATATTTGATTGAATGTACTTAACTTGTTGTTGCATCTATATTGAATGATTTAGTGGATTGAAATCTCAAGTTTGTATGAAAACAAATAAGATTCAAGTCGTTCATTTGCGCGCTTATAGTGTATCTAATGCGTTTCACTTGTTATTACATCTATAATGACTAACTTAAATGATTTAAATCACAAGTTCATATGGATACAAATGGGGTTTATGCTATAGTTTGATCCCTTGTAGTTTCACCCGTATTGATACAAACATGTGATTTCATTCCCTTAGATCCTTGCTATTGTTGTTACATTTATAGTGAACTTTCTAAGGGATTTAAAGCACAAGTTCGTCTAAATACGAGTGGGATGTAAGCGATTCATTTGATCAAGTTATGCATATTCAATTAAATATGTGTGATCGAATGAATCACTTAAATCCCACCTCTATTGATGCGTACTTGTGAATTCAATCCCTTGGATCATTCACAATATACATCAGATTTATGTCCATATGAATTGGTGATTTCAATTACTTAAATCATTCCTTATACATATCATAACAAGTAAAACACATTAGATTAACCATAAAAGATCAAATGAACCACTTCAATTTCATTCATTTTCATGCAAACTTGTGATTTAAATCCACTAAATCATTCAACGTGGATGTAGCAACAAGTTAATCACATTCAATGAAATATGCGTGCTTAGATGAATCGCTTAAATCCCACTCGTATTGATACAAACTTGTAATTTCAATTCATTGGATCCTTACTATTGATGTAACTACAAGTTCAACTCATTGGATTATCTACAAGAGATCAAAGTAATGCATAGATCTCATTTGCATCCATTTGAACTTGTGATTTCAATCAACAAAATCAATCATTGTACATGTAATAACAAGTGAAACGCATTAAGGTAATGATAAGCGATCAAACGAACGACTTGAATCTCATTTTTTTTCATATAAACTTTTAGTTTCAACCATTTAAATCATTCATTATAGATGTAATAACTAGCGAAACATATTATATTAACTAAAATACAACAAGTAAATCACTTAAATGTCATTTATGGTCATTCAAGCTTGTGATTTCAATCCACTAAATCATTCAACATGCATGTTTAAGCACATTCATGCGTTAGTTTTGTTATTCAAGTCATTCAATTGAAATCACACAAGTTCATATAGTTAAAATGGATCTATGCATTAGTTTCATCCCTAATAGTTAATCGAAAGAATTCAATTTGTCGTTACATCTATAGTACGCGATATAAGCGATTGAAATCAGTTGTTTGTATAAACATTAGTCGAATTTAAGTGAGTCATTTGATCACGCATATTTAATTGAATGTTTTTAACTTATTAATACATCCATTTTGAATGATTCATTTGATCGAAATCACAAGTTTGTGTGAGAATGAACAAGATTCAAGTGGTTAATTTGCTCCCTATATTTAATCTAATCTGTTTCACTTGTTATTACATGTGTAATGAACGGTTTAAATGATTGAAATCACAAGTTCTTATGGATACAAGTGGGATCTATGCTTTTGTTTGATCCCTTTTACTTAATTCAATGAGTTTAACTTGTTATATTTATAGTGAATGACCTAAGGTATTGAAATCACAAGTTCGTATCAGTACGAGTGGTATTTAAGTGATTCATTTGATCACACATATTTGATTGAATGTACTTAACTTGTTGTTGCATCTATATTGAATGATTTAGTGGATTGAAATCTCAAGTTTGTATGAAAACAAATAAGATTCAAGTCGTTCATTTGCGCGCTTATAGTGTATCTAATGCGTTTCACTTGTTATTACATCTATAATGACTAACTTAAATGATTTAAATCACAAGTTCATATGGATACAAATGGGGTTTATGCTATAGTTTGATCCCTTGTAGTTTCACCCGTATTGATACAAACATGTGATTTCATTCCCTTAGATCCTTGCTATTGTTGTTACATTTATAGTGAACTTTCTAAGGGATTTAAAGCACAAGTTCGTCTAAATACGAGTGGATGTAAGCGATTCATTTGATCAAGTTATGCATATTCAATTAAATATGTGTGATCGAATGAATCACTTAAATCCCACCTCTATTGATGCGTACTTGTGAATTCAATCCCTTGGATCATTCACAATATACATCAGATTTATGTCCATATGAATTGGTGATTTCAATTACTTAAATCATTCCTTATACATATCATAACAAGTAAAACACATTAGATTAACCATAAAAGATCAAATGAACCACTTCAATTTCATTCATTTTCATGCAAACTTGTGATTTAAATCCACTAAATCATTCAACGTGGATGTAGCAACAAGTTAATCACATTCAATGAAATATGCGTGCTTAGATGAATCGCTTAAATCCCACTCGTATTGATACAAACTTGTAATTTCAATTCATTGGATCCTTACTATTGATGTAACTACAAGTTCAACTCATTGGATTATCTACAAGAGATCAAAGTAATGCATAGATCTCATTTGCATCCATTTGAACTTGTGATTTCAATCAACAAAATCAATCATTGTACATGTAATAACAAGTGAAACGCATTAAGGTAATGATAAGCGATCAAACGAACGACTTGAATCTCATTTTTTTCATATAAACTTTTAGTTTCAACCATTTAAATCATTCATTATAGATGTAATAACTAGCGAAACATATTATATTAACTAAAATACAACAAGTAAATCACTTAAATGTCATTTATGGTCATTCAAGCTTGTGATTTCAATCCACTAAATCATTCAACATGCATGTTTAAGCACATTCATGCGTTAGTTTGTATTCAAGTCATTCAATTGATCGCTAATGTGTTTCACCGTTTATTACTTTTATAAAGAACGTTTAAATGATTGAAATCACACAAGTTCATATAGTTAAAAATGGGATCTATGCATTAGTTTCATCCCTAATAGTTAATCGAAAGAATTCAATTTGTCGTTACATCTATAGTACGCGATATAAGCGATTGAAATCAGTTGTTTGTATAAACATTAGTCGAATTTAAGTGAGTCATTTGATCACACATATTTAATTGAATGTTTTTAACTTATTAATACATCCATTTTGAATGATTCATTTGATCGAAATCACAAGTTTGTGTGAGAATGAACAAGATTCAAGTGGTTAATTTGCTCCCTATATTTAATCTAATCTGTTTCACTTGTTATTACATGTGTAATGAACGGTTTAAATGATTGAAATCACAAGTTCTTATGGATACAAGTGGGATCTATGCTTTTGTTTGATCCCTTTTACTTAATTCAATGAGTTTAACTTGTTATATTTATAGTGAATGACCTAAGGTATTGAAATCACAAGTTCGTATCAGTACGAGTGGTATTTAAGTGATTCATTTGATCACACATATTTGATTGAATGTACTTAACTTGTTGTTGCATCTATATTGAATGATTTAGTGGATTGAAATCTCAAGTTTGTATGAAAACAAATAAGATTCAAGTCGTTCATTTGCGCGCTTATAGTGTATCTAATGCGTTTCACTTGTTATTACATCTATAATGACTAACTTAAATGATTTAAATCACAAGTTCATATGGATACAAATGGGGTTTATGCTATAGTTTGATCCCTTGTAGTTTCACCCGTATTGATACAAACATGTGATTTCATTCCCTTAGATCCTTGCTATTGTTGTTACATTTATAGTGAACTTTCTAAGGGATTTAAAGCACAAGTTCGTCTAAATACGAGTGGGATGTAAGCGATTCATTTGATCAAGTTATGCATATTCAATTAAATATGTGTGATCGAATGAATCACTTAAATCCCACCTCTATTGATGCGTACTTGTGAATTCAATCCCTTGGATCATTCACAATATACATCAGATTTATGTCCATATGAATTGGTGATTTCAATTACTTAAATCATTCCTTATACATATCATAACAAGTAAAACACATTAGATTAACCATAAAAGATCAAATGAACCACTTCAATTTCATTCATTTTCATGCAAACTTGTGATTTAAATCCACTAAATCATTCAACGTGGATGTAGCAACAAGTTAATCACATTCAATGAAATATGCGTGCTTAGATGAATCGCTTAAATCCCACTCGTATTGATACAAACTTGTAATTTCAATTCATTGGATCCTACTATTGATGTAACTACAAGTTCAACTCATTGGATTATCTACAAGAGATCAAAGTAATGCATAGATCTCATTTGCATCCATTTGAACTTGTGATTTCAATCAACAAAATCAATCATTGTACATGTAATAACAAGTGAAACGCATTAAGGTAATGATAAGCGATCAAACGAACGACTTGAATCTCATTTTTTTCATATAAACTTTTAGTTTCAACCATTTAAATCATTCATTATAGATGTAATAACAGCGAAACATATTATATTAACTAAAATACAACAAGTAAATCACTTAAATGTCATTTATGGTCATTCAAGCTTGTGATTTCAATCCACTAAATCATTCAACATGCATGTTTAAGCACATTCATGCGTTAGTTTGTATTCAAGTCATTCAATTGATCCTAATGTGTTTCACCGTTTATTACTTTTATAAAGAACGTTTAAATGATTGAAATCACACAAGTTCATATAGTTAAAAATGGGATCTATGCATTAGTTTCATCCCTAATAGTTAATCGAAAGAATTCAATTTGTCGTTACATCTATAGTACGCGATATAAGCGATTGAAATCAGTTGTTTGTATAAACATTAGTCGAATTTAAGTGAGTCATTTGATCACGCATATTTAATTGAATGTTTTTAACTTATTAATACATCCATTTTGAATGATTCATTTGATCGAAATCACAAGTTTGTGTGAGAATGAACAAGATTCAAGTGGTTAATTTGCTCCCTATATTTAATCTAATCTGTTTCACTTGTTATTACATGTGTAATGAACGGTTTAAATGATTGAAATCACAAGTTCTTATGGATACAAGTGGGATCTATGCTTTTGTTTGATCCCTTTTACTTAATTCAATGAGTTTAACTTGTTATATTTATAGTGAATGACCTAAGGTATTGAAATCACAAGTTCGTATCAGTACGAGTGGTATTTAAGTGATTCATTTGATCACACATATTTGATTGAATGTACTTAACTTGTTGTTGCATCTATATTGAATGATTTAGTGGATTGAAATCTCAAGTTTGTATGAAAACAAATAAGATTCAAGTCGTTCATTTGCGCGCTTATAGTGTATCTAATGCGTTTCACTTGTTATTACATCTATAATGACTAACTTAAATGATTTAAATCACAAGTTCATATGGATACAAATGGGGTTTATGCTATAGTTTGATCCCTTGTAGTTTCACCCGTATTGATACAAACATGTGATTTCATTCCCTTAGATCCTTGCTATTGTTGTTACATTTATAGTGAACTTTCTAAGGGATTTAAAGCACAAGTTCGTCTAAATACGAGTGGGATGTAAGCGATTCATTTGATCAAGTTATGCATATTCAATTAAATATGTGTGATCGAATGAATCACTTAAATCCCACCTCTATTGATGCGTACTTGTGAATTCAATCCCTTGGATCATTCACAATATACATCAGATTTATGTCCATATGAATTGGTGATTTCAATTACTTAAATCATTCCTTATACATATCATACAAGTAAAACACATTAGATTAACCATAAAAGATCAAATGAACCACTTCAATTTCATTCATTTTCATGCAAACTTGTGATTTAAATCCACTAAATCATTCAACGTGGATGTAGCAACAAGTTAATCACATTCAATGAAATATGCGTGCTTAGATGAATCGCTTAAATCCCACTCGTATTGATACAAACTTGTAATTTCAATTCATTGGATCCTTACTATTGATGTAACTACAAGTTCAACTCATTGATTATCTACAAGAGATCAAAGTAATGCATAGATCTCATTTGCATCCATTTGAACTTGTGATTTCAATCAACAAAATCAATCATTGTACATGTAATAACAAGTGAAACGCATTAAGGTAATGATAAGCGATCAAACGAACGACTTGAATCTCATTTTTTTCATATAAACTTTTAGTTTCAACCATTTAAATCATTCATTATAGATGTAATAACTAGCGAAACATATTATATTAACTAAAATACAACAAGTAAATCACTTAAATGTCATTTATGGTCATTCAAGCTTGTGATTTCAATCCACTAAATCATTCAACATGCATGTTAAGCACATTCATGCTTAGTTTGTATTCAAGTCATTCAATTGATCGCTAATGTGTTTCACCGTTTATTACTTTTATAAAGAACGTTTAAATGATTGAAATCACACAAGTTCATATAGTTAAAATGGGATCTATGCATTAGTTTCATCCCTAATAGTTAATCGAAAGAATTCAATTTGTCGTTACATCTATAGTACGCGATATAAGCGATTGAAATCAGTTGTTTGTATAAACATTAGTCGAATTTAAGTGAGTCATTTGATCACACATATTTAATTGAATGTTTTTAACTTATTAATACATCCATTTTGAATGATTCATTTGATCGAAATCACAAGTTTGTGTGAGAATGAACAAGATTCAAGTGGTTAATTTGCTCCCTATATTTAATCTAATCTGTTTCACTTGTTATTACATGTGTAATGAACGGTTTAAATGATTGAAATCACAAGTTCTTATGGATACAGTGGGATCTATGCTTTTGTTTGATCCCTTTTACTTAATTCAATGAGTTTAACTTGTTATATTTATAGTGAATGACCTAAGGTATTGAAATCACAAGTTCGTATCAGTACGAGTGGTATTTAAGTGATTCATTTGATCACACATATTTGATTGAATGTACTTAACTTGTTGTTGCATCTATATTGAATGATTTAGTGGATTGAAATCTCAAGTTTGTATGAAAACAAATAAGATTCAAGTCGTTCATTTGCGCGCTTATAGTGTATCTAATGCGTTTCACTTGTTATTACATCTATAATGACTAACTTAAATGATTTAAATCACAAGTTCATATGGATACAAATGGGGTTTATGCTATAGTTTGATCCCTTGTAGTTTCACCCGTATTGATACAAACATGTGATTTCATTCCCTTAGATCCTTGCTATTGTTGTTACATTTATAGTGAACTTTCTAAGGGATTTAAAGCACAAGTTCGTCTAAATACGAGTGGGATGTAAGCGATTCATTTGATCAAGTTATGCATATTCAATTAAATATGTGTGATCGAATGAATCACTTAAATCCCACCTCTATTGATGCGTACTTGTGAATTCAATCCCTTGGATCATTCACAATATACATCAGATTTATGTCCATATGAATTGGTGATTTCAATTACTTAAATCATTCCTTATACATATCATAACAAGTAAAACACATAGATTAACCATAAAAGATCAAATGAACCACTTCAATTTCATTCATTTTCATGCAAACTTGTGATTTAAATCCACTAAATCATTCAACGTGGATGTAGCAACAAGTTAATCACATTCAATGAAATATGCGTGCTTAGATGAATCGCTTAAATCCCACTCGTATTGATACAAACTTGTAATTTCAATTCATTGGATCCTTACTATTGATGTAACTACAAGTTCAACTCATTGGATTATCTACAAGAGATCAAAGTAATGCATAGATCTCATTTGCATCCATTTGAACTTGTGATTTCAATCAACAAAATCAATCATTGTACATGTAATAACAAGTGAAACGCATTAAGGTAATGATAAGCGATCAAACGAACGACTTGAATCTCATTTTTTTCATATAAACTTTTAGTTTCAACCATTTAAATCATTCATTATAGATGTAATAACAGCGAAACATATTATATTAACTAAAATACAACAAGTAAATCACTTAAATGTCATTTATGGTCATTCAAGCTTGTGATTTCAATCCACTAAATCATTCAACATGCATGTTTAAGCACATTCATGCGTTAGTTTTATTCAAGTCATTCAATTGATCGCTAATGTGTTTCACCGTTTATTACTTTTATAAAGAACGTTTAAATGATTGAAATCACACAAGTTCATATAGTTAAAAATGGGATCTATGCATTAGTTTCATCCCTAATAGTTAATCGAAAGAATTCAATTTGTCGTTACATCTATAGTACGCGATATAAGCGATTGAAATCAGTTGTTTGTATAAACATTAGTCGAATTTAAGTGAGTCATTTGATCACGCATATTTAATTGAATGTTTTTAACTTATTAATACATCCATTTTGAATGATTCATTTGATCGAAATCACAAGTTTGTGTGAGAATGAACAAGATTCAAGTGGTTAATTTGCTCCCTATATTTAATCTAATCTGTTTCACTTGTTATTACATGTGTAATGAACGGTTTAAATGATTGAAATCACAAGTTCTTATGGATACAAGTGGGATCTATGCTTTTGTTTGATCCCTTTTACTTAATTCAATGAGTTTAACTTGTTATATTTATAGTGAATGACCTAAGGTATTGAAATCACAAGTTCGTATCAGTACGAGTGGTATTTAAGTGATTCATTTGATCACACATATTTGATTGAATGTACTTAACTTGTTGTTGCATCTATATTGAATGATTTAGTGGATTGAAATCTCAAGTTTGTATGAAAACAAATAAGATTCAAGTCGTTCATTTGCGCGCTTATAGTGTATCTAATGCGTTTCACTTGTTATTACATCTATAATGACTAACTTAAATGATTTAAATCACAAGTTCATATAGATACAAATGGGGTTTATGCTATAGTTTGATCCCTTGTAGTTTCACCCGTATTGATACAAACATGTGATTTCATTCCCTTAGATCCTTGCTATTGTTGTTACATTTATAGTGAACTTTCTAAGGGATTTAAAGCACAAGTTCGTCTAAATACGAGTGGGATGTAAGCGATTCATTTGATCAAGTTATGCATA
The DNA here is from genome assembly GCF_008831285.2 of Nymphaea colorata. Lineage (NCBI taxonomy): Eukaryota > Viridiplantae > Streptophyta > Magnoliopsida > Nymphaeales > Nymphaeaceae > Nymphaea > Nymphaea colorata. The sequence continues at coordinate 14,788 of NW_022205222.1, forward strand.
TTCAATTAAATATGTGTGATCGAATGAATCACTTAAATCCCACCTCTATTGATGCGTACTTGTGAATTCAATCCCTTGGATCATTCACAATATACATCAGATTTATGTCCATATGAATTGGTGATTTCAATTACTTAAATCATTCCTTATACATATCATAACAAGTAAAACACAATAGATTAACCATAAAAGATCAAATGAACCACTTCAATTTCATTCATTTTCATGCAAACTTGTGATTTAAATCCACTAAATCATTCAACGTGGATGTAGCAACAAGTTAATCACATTCAATGAAATATGCGTGCTTAGATGAATCGCTTAAATCCCACTCGTATTGATACAAACTTGTAATTTCAATTCATTGGATCCTTACTATTGATGTAACTACAAGTTCAACTCATTGGATTATCTACAAGAGATCAAAGTAATGCATAGATCTCATTTGCATCCATTTGAACTTGTGATTTCAATCAACAAAATCAATCATTGTACATGTAATAACAATGAACGCATTAAGTAATGATAAGCGATCAACGAACGACTGAATCTCATTTTTTTCATATAATTTTAGTTTCACCATTTTATTATTATGTAATAACAGGAAATATTATATTAACTAAATAAAAGTAATCATTAAATGTCATTTTTCATTAGCTTTGATTTCATCCACTAAATCATTCAACATGCATGTTAAGCATTTGCTTAGTTTTATTCAAGTCATTCAATTGATCCTAATGTGTTTCACCGTTTATTACTTTTATAAAGAACGTTTAAATGATTGAAATCACACAAGTTCATATAGTTAAAAATGGATCTATGCATTAGTTTCATCCTAATAGTTAATCGAAAGAATTCAATTGTCGTTACATCTTAGTACGCGATATAAGCGATTGAAATCAGTTGTTTGTATAAACATTAGTCGAATTTAAGTGAGTCATTTGATCACACATATTTAATTGAATGTTTTTAACTTATTAATACATCCATTTTGAATGATTCATTTGATCGAAATCACAAGTTTGTGTGAGAATGAACAAGATTCAAGTGGTTAATTTGCTCCCATATATTTAATCTAATCTGTTTCACTTGTTATTACATGTGTAATGAACGGTTTAAATGATTGAAATCACAAGTTCTTATGGATACAAGTGGGATCTATGCTTTTGTTTGATCCCTTTTACTTAATTCAATGAGTTTAACTTGTTATATTTATAGTGAATGACCTAAGGTATTGAAATCACAAGTTCGTATCAGTACGAGTGGTATTTAAGTGATTCATTTGATCACACATATTTGATTGAATGTACTTAACTTGTTGTTGCATCTATATTGAATGATTTAGTGGATTGAAATCTCAAGTTTGTATGAAAACAAATAAGATTCAAGTCGTTCATTTGCGCGCTTATAGTGTATCTAATGCGTTTCACTTGTTATTACATCTATAATGACTAACTTAAATGATTTAAATCACAAGTTCATATAGATACAAATGGGGTTTATGCTATAGTTTGATCCCTTGTAGTTTCACCCGTATTGATACAAACATGTGATTTCATTCCCTTAGATCCTTGCTATTGTTGTTACATTTATAGTGAACTTTCTAAGGGATTTAAAGCACAAGTTCGTCTAAATACGAGTGGGATGTAAGCGATTCATTTGATAAGTTATGCATATTCAATTAAATATGTGTGATCGAATGAATCACTTAAATCCCACCTCTATTGATGCGTACTTGTGAATTCAATCCCTTGGATCATTCACAATATACATCAGATTTATGTCCATATGAATTGGTGATTTCAATTACTTAAATCATTCCTTATACATATCATAACAAGTAAAACACATAGATTAACCATAAAAGATCAAATGAACCACTTCAATTTCATTCATTTTCATGCAAACTTGTGATTTAAATCCACTAAATCATTCAACGTGGATGTAGCAACAAGTTAATCACATTCAATGAAATATGCGTGCTAGATGAATCGCTTAAATCCCACTCGTATTGATACAAACTTGTAATTTCAATTCATTGATCCCTACTATTGATGTAACTACAAGTTCAACTCATTGGATTATCTACAAGAGATCAAAGTAATGCATAGATCTCATTTGCATCCATTTGAACTTGTGATTTCAATCAACAAAATCATTCAACATGCATGTTAAGCACATTCACGCATTAGTTTTTTATTCAAGTCATTCAATTGATCCCTAATGTGTTTCACCGTTATTACTTTTATAAAGAACGTTTAAATGATTGAAATCACACAAGTTCATATAGATAAAAATGGGATCTATGCATTAGTTTCATCCCTAATAGTTAATCGAAAGAATTCAATCTTCGTTACGCGATATAAGCGATTGAAATCAGTTGTTTGTATAAACATTAGTCGAATTTAAGTGAGTCATTTGATCAACATATTTAATTGAATGTTTTTAACTTATTAATACATCATTTTGAATGATTCATTTGATCGAAATCACAAGTTTGTGTGAGAATGAACAAGATTCAAGTGGTTAATTTGCTCCCATATATTTAATCTAATCTGTTTCACTTGTTATTACATGTGTAATGAACGGTTTAAATGATTGAAATCACAAGTTCTTATGGATACAAGTGGGATCTATGCTTTTGTTTGATCCATTTTACTTAATTCAATGAGTTTAACTTGTTATATTTATAGTGAATGACCTAAAGGTATTGAAATCACAAGTTCGTATCAGTACGAGTGGTATTTAAGTAATTCATTTGATCACACATATTTGATTGAATGTACTTAACTTGTTGTTGCATTATATTGAATGATTTAGTGGATTGAAATCTCAAGTTTGTATGAAAACAAATAAGATTCAAGTCGTTCATTTGCGCGCTTATAGTGTATCTAATGAATTTCACTTGTTATTACATCTATAATGATAACTTAAATGATTTAAATCACAAGTTCATATTAGATACAAATGGGTTTATGCTATAGTTTGATCCCTTGTATTTCACCCGTATTGATACAAACATGTGATTTCATTCCCTTAGATCCTTGCTATTGTTGTTACATTTATAGTGAACTTTCTAAGGGATTTAAAGCAAAAGTTCGTCTAAATACGAGTGGGATGTAAGCGATTCATTTGATTTAGTTATGCATATTTAATTAAATATGTGTGATCGAATGAATCACTTAAATCCCACATCTATTGATGTACTTGTGAATTCAATCCTGGATCATTCACAATATACATCAGATTTATGTCCATATGAATTGGTGATTTC